>NC_053022.1:74253153-74436839 GCF_003073215.2 Triticum urartu | reverse complement strand
TTCCTTTCCGGCATGCATGCAAGGCACATGAGGATGATTACCATCACAAGTATATTCATTTCCAACAGCAAGGAAATCACTAATATGCATTCATGCAAATGATCATATCACATGAAATAACAAGTTCTCTGATATAAGGTGGTGTTATAAACGTGTCAACTAACACACCAAAAATATTATTCCGGGGTTCATCATGCTTGCCTTCATGGAGTGGAAGGGCAGGGTGCACTCCAAATCTTTTGAAAGCTTTCTTCTCTTCCAATATCCTATTTTCAAAAAAATGCAAACAACACATATTTCAAAAACAGTACAAAAAAGTTGTTTGGAAAATTTTCAAATAAATCTTAAAATAAACTAGACAATATTTGAGAGATGTAGGAAAAATAATCAATTCATTTGGAGTTATATTTAAAAAGTTATAGACAGTCAAAGTTGTGGTCAAAATCTGTTATTTAAAATAAAACAGAAAAGAAAACGTTTCAGAGGGGAAATACGCTTTCGGAGCGGGGAAAACGTACTGGGGTGGATTACGCCTTCACTTAACCCACGTGGATAGGTACAGGGTCACTGACAGTGGGTCCAGGGGGCCCACTGGTCTGGTTTGACCAGTCTATTTCTCCCTCCTCTTCCTCTGCCCGAATGGAGGCGGGGCAACGGGGGTCGTCGCCGGCGAACGGCGGCTCCCGCGGGTTCCAGAGGGTCTGGATGGATCCGCGAGACCAAGGCTGTCTTCCCAGTGGTCGTTGGGTCAACAGGGGTGGAAGGAGTCGTCGGCGGTGAGCTTCGCGGCGGAGGGAGCTTCGGGAGCAAAGTGAGTTTGGGGCTACGGTGGTTCCCGACCAAAATCGAGTAGGGGGAAGGGCTCACGGGAGGATGAGAAGGTTCCTGGTGAAGAGAACGGAGAGGGGGAGGCCCTGGTGGTGTCGGAATGCCCGGCGCAGTGGCGGCGGCTGCGGTTGCCGGAGATGGGGAAGGAGGCCTTCCCGGGTCGAATGCGAGCTAGGGGAGTGCCATTGGGGTGGCCTGGGGTTGCCTGCATGCTCGGGGGAGTTCGGGGACCTCCTTTTATAGCGCGATGAGGTCGGTTCCGTGGCGGTGGATGAGGATGCCGGCGAACCGCCTCTCTGTAGCTTGCAGGGTGACGTGGAGGCGACGGGAGCTAGCCGACGAGCGAGGAGATAAGCTCCTGCGGCTCCCAGGGGTAGGTGGCGAGCCGGGGTGGCTTGGGCGGCGCTGCCCATGGCGGTGGCGGATGCGGCCGCGGGCATGCCGCCAAGCGGCTCTGACGGCGGTGCTGCAGGGCACCGGGGCCTGCTTGGCGTGTTGCGGTGAGAGGGGGAGTGCGTGGCGCGGCTCTCTGGTGCGGGAAAAAAACTAGGGGCACGACGTGGAGACTCGGGCGCGGCACGTGCAATACGCGTGCTCTGGGCGCGGCCAGAGCACGCACAGAAGCTGTTCGACGAAATGCTAAAGCATGCTAGAGGTTGCGGTTGAGGTTGGGAAGAAACAGGGCTAGGTTAGGGTTAGTTAGAGGGTGAATGGACAGGGTGGTTAGGTCAGGTGGCCATGTTCACAATGTAAACTTGAATCCATGCCAAATCTGGCTATGCACACAGGGTGTTTGTCAAAATGCCAAGGGCATCTAGGCAATACTTGGGGTGGCCAAAATCTCCAGATCAAGATCTCCTTAGATGCAAGAGAGAGTGGTGAGGTCATTTGGACAAAAGGAGAAACTTGCTACTGCAAGTTTTGGTGAACTACAAATCTGGATAGGAAATAAATGACATTATTTCATGAACCAAAAATATTCAAATGGGTACATGCTCCTGGACTTAGGGGTTTGGTAGGGAGGACTATAAGCAGGAGAAAGCATAAGGTCATTGGAGCAAAAATAAATAGGGTTGCAGTAGAAATCACAAGGCTGGACCAGAATCGAAAAGAGGTTGATTCACTCAAAATTTTCAAAGAACAGCACTAGGTTTTTGCATAATGTTGAATCATATGCTACTACCAACATCCCATAATTTTGGTGGAGGCCAGAAGGAAATATTTAAATGGGTTGTAGTGCAAATTGCACTCTGGACCAGAGAAGAAAAATTGAGTGTAGAGCTCAAAATATAACATGAATAAAATATATTTTTGTACAAAAGTGATTTAAAAACATCACATGACATCTCCAAATTTTGGTTGGAATTTTAAGTGAATTTATCAAATGGTTGTAGTTCAAATATGGCCATATAACCTTGAAAAACCATTTTTCAAGAAAATAAAGATCAAGCAAATTAATTATGTAATTAGTCACACTGATAAAAGAAAAGTTTTTCTTGAGAGGTTAAACAAGTCCAATAACATATTTGAAATGTTTTTATTTTGAGGAAAAACTCCATAATAACAAGGGAGAAAATGGAAAATAAAAGTTTTAATTCCTGGCAAAAAATTTAATTTAATAAAACAAGGCCAAAATTTTGGGGTGTCACAACACTACCCCCCTTAAGAAAAATCTCGTCCTCGAGATTTGTTAAAAGTTGTTTTAAGAAAAACTATAAGTAATAAAAATGTGGCTACAGTGAGAGGGTAATAAGTGGTGAAGAACCACAGTGTGAATACTGGTGCTGCGTGGAAAAATCTACGGTTCGGGACAAAAACGTGAGATTTCTACGCTGGATATAAATTTAGAATAACTTCTAAATTTAAATATACGCTGGTCGTACCCGAGAGCACAGTGCTCTCTCTGGCCGACAGGTGGACCCGGGGCCCACTGTCAGCCTCTTCTTCTCCCTCTGGTTCTCTCTTCTTCCTCTCTCCCGCGCGCTTTCTCCACCAGCGACGCCTAGCGCGTAGGGCATCTAGGCCGTACCGTGGTAGTGCGCGGCGTGCTAGCTGCTGGTGCAGCGTGCACTCACCTCGCGGGCCAGCGCGCTGTCGGCACTGCTCGCGGATTCGTCTCCAAACACCGGCGATCGGCGACGAGCGGCGTTGGTGGACTTCGCCCACCGTACACCGAGCTCGCGCTATAAAACGGCCGGGGTGCCCCTTCTCTTCTTCCTCACACCTGGCCTCACTTCTCCTCCTCCTTCTTCCTCCATTACTGCTTACAAAAGCTTGGGTTAGGCTCTAATGGCGGAGGCGATGCCGGACTGGTTTGCGATCTTGATATGCGGAGGGCTGGCGACACTGCTGGGGCTCTCTATGCTCCTGTGCGCGATGATCCTCGATGATCGTCGCGACGCTGCTACTCGGGTGTTGGCTCTCCACGGTGGTGGTGATCACGAGGAGTAGATGGGGTGTGCCGGGTGCTAACTGTTGTTAGGGGGTGATTTGCTGGATGTAACATTGTTGCAAAGTTTTGCAAACAGTGTATGTGTCCAAATGATTATGGTTGTGAGTCTGCTGCCGTGGTGCTGTGTGAAATTAATTAATCCATGCCGTGAGAAGGTGCAGATGTAGCAACTCAGGGAAAAGAAATCTCACTCCAAGATTTTTCGAGGGAAAAACAGTTAATTTAAAGGAGCATAAACCACAACAAAAACTACACATATTAGTAGAAGCCAATTAATTGACTCGTCGTACAAACTCAGGGTATCACGCATAAGTCACACACATAAATAAATGTTGCAATAATGAACACCGCAGCGACGTCTAAAATGGAAACGGTAACTGGACGGGGTCCCTAGAAAACGTCTCTGGTACTGGGATACACTCCTCTTCTATCGGGGAAAGTGGATTGACCAGTCGATGCATGTGTCTCTCCTGGTCGGGCCTTAGTGCTCTGCCGATGGCGATCTGAGGATTTAAATCTGCGAGGCTCTGGAGATAACCCATCACACGTTGGGTTAAACACTCTTGAGCGATGACGTACTGGACAAGGTTGGCCAGGACTGGGTCTCTCTCAATTCGTCCACCGGGAAAAGATGTCACCCCTCCGGGTGCTGCACGGCTCGGAAAGTAATAATACCCTCGTTCGCTGGCATAGGGTACCGCGAATCAAAGGCAAGCAAGCGCTTCGTATGCAACAGCTTCTATGGCCATATGTGGGGTTGGCATAGATTTCCCCACGAAGGAGACCTCCGTTGGGTCTTGGTTTGAGTTTACGGGAGGGATGTGTACTGCTGCCCAATATCTCGAGGTGGAACGGGTAATTCTCGATTTGAACAACTCGTACTGGGGTGGCTGGATAGCACCCATGGTACTGCAGGTAAAATCCCGCAATATCTTGACAAAACTACCTGAGGTTGCATCTGGGGTTCTCAGATAAATGCTGGGGCTCGGCATGGCAAGAAAATGGTTGTGAGGGTGGTGCACAAGGTGAGAGGTGCTTGGCAAGGTCACGCGGTGGCCTTTTTATAGCACCGGAGCTGGGTCATTTCTACCGTGGTGAATGGTAAAGAAAATTTTCAGCTCTGTTCCAAGGGTCGGGGTCAAGCCACAGATTCACACATTTCACTATAGTGATGTGTTACTGTGGGGTTGACGGGGTGATTTTTGGTAACTATGTCCGGGATAGAAATCTTATACTGCATACTGGCGTATCCAGGCAAGGCTACTATTAAAACAGAGGCACGACAACAGGCGGCATTAAAATTACAAGGCCACACGATTACAAAGCGAGGGTACACTGGGACTCGATATGACTCGGGTGACTTAGTCTACCTCGTTTACATCCAAACGGGCGTGCCTTGAGGCTCCTCCACGGGTCTCGTCGTCGGAATTAGCTGGAGTGGGTTGAGGGGCTGCAGGCTCGGGGTAGCGATGAGGACCATCTCGGGGATTGTTGGCCACAATCCCATTGGAGTGTGCTCCCAATATGCGACGAAGCACTTCTGGGGTTATCGCAGCACCTTGGCCGATGGCTGGGGCAGGCCTCAGGGACTTGATCGGGTGTCCAAACAGCACGACTGGGTTGTCGGCGTTGGGCTCGTTCTCTTCTCTCGCCGGGGCTCGACGAACCAGCTCTCCATGAGCTGCGATTAGATCAATAGTGATTTGATTGCACAGTTCCTCTAGTGCACTTACATAGCGCACTAGGTGCAACAATGCAGGATCTGTCTCGTGATCTCCATTGGCAACTTGGAGTGGTCTACCATACCCTTCACGTCTGGGGTAGTAGTGGAACGAGCGACAATTAACTCTGGACGACAAGTGCCGGAGATGAACTATAGCTTCTCGAGCAACTAGTTGGATGGCTTGTGGCTCAAAGGAAGTCGTTCTTCCGGTGAACCTGTAGGGGCGTTCGGGCTCTAGACCCCTACCGTAGATGTGTACAGTGGCCCAGAATTGACGGCTCTCACCGCTCATGGGTCCTTGGTACACAACATATTCTGGGGGCTCTTCTAACGCATAGGCACGACGGGTGAGGTTTGCGAGTATGGTCACAAAGCCTCCAAGGTTGGTTGCCGTGGTCTCATTGTGCACGACAGGGCCAGGCATTGTAGCTTGGTTTGGGGTAGAGGCTGTGTTGTGCTGTGTTGGGGCTAGTGTGCCCCTTTTTATAGGGAAAAGGGGACGGAGTCTTCCTTTCCACGTTTGCAAGAAAGGACTATTTAAGATTCGATCACTGGCGCATGAGCGACAGGTTAGGTTGATAGGTTGGGCACCGACTGCCAAAAGGTGTTGGGTCACTGTGTGGCTATCTTGCATGTGAAGCTTGGCTGGGGTTTGGTTATGGTTTGGTGGGTTGGTTTGCCTAAGTTTATAGACCCGGCTAAGATAGGATCAGCCAATGGTCAGCCTGGCTCTGATACCAAGTCTGTCACGATGTCACGACCGGGTTTTCCGGGTATAAATTTCCAGAAAAAGACCGTCGTGCTCATCAGCCCCAGGATTACTGTTAGCTGATGAGGCTCCAACTTGATACAGAAATTCCAAGCAAAATAAAATATGTAGTACAAGACCATTCTGGCCTGTGAGTACAACAATTGGGTTTCTAGTGGTCGATGGCGGAAGCGGTTTGTGAGACATCAGTGTCTATGGGACTCCATTTCCCACAGGAACAGCTGACCAGGTTAACTCCTATCTTCGCGAGGCTGCTATCACCGTTGCTTAGGTCCGAGGCTGTCATCGCCACGCTCCTCTCCAAGCAGAAATCTGGCCAAGACAATAGCCAGGGACAAGCCAGTGAGTACTTTGAATGTACTCGCAAACATTAAGAACACAGGTATAATATAATTGATAATCATGCACTGAAAAATTCCATGATCACATCGTCAGTCATAAATAAAACAATCTTTTATGCATGCAAGCAGGTTATTTTCATGCAACATGAATAAGCAGTAAATAGAGTGGGAATAAAATGCCGCAGTCGGGCGTCTGAGCGACACCACATAAAGGGCTTAAAAGAAATGCCACAGTCGGGCGTCTGAGCGACACCACATAAAGGGCTTAAAAGAAATGCCACAGTCGGGCGTCTGAGCGACACCACATAAAGGGCTTAAAAGAAATGCCACAGTCGGGCGTCTGAGCGACACCACATAAAGGGCTTAAAAGAAATGCCACAGTCGGGCGTCTGAGCGACACCACATAAAAGGGCTTAGAATAAATAATCACAATGAATATCCAGGAGGTAGAACCGTCCCAGGGATACTCGATAATACAATAATGCAACGGGTTAGTCCATCACAAAATAATAATCATGGTCCTCATGGTCCTCACAAGTAACTAGTCGGTATCCAAGTTTGGTTTAACAATATCTCCTCCGAAGACCGACACTAAGACCAACACTTGACCCATCCCAGACTGTAATCCTTAACCATGGACACGGCTATTCGAATAGGTTTTAATCTCTGCAGAGGGTGTACTCTTTACCACGAGTAACGGATTCCTTTAGTCCATCGGGACTAATTCCGTCTACGGCCTTTTAGTTGAAAACACGCATAACTTGCACACACCAGCTTAACTCATCGGTGTCTGGAATCACCCACGACACTTGTTAAGCAAAACTCTAAGTGGGGAGGCTACAACCTCGCGTAGCATGGGATCAAATTTATATCGCGCGCTCTAAGGGGTGGCCTCCCCTCTCGGTCCCAACCGGAAACACCCATGCCCCCGGACCAGGTGGCCTGCCTACCAGCTACAACCGGTATCTTCCACCATGGCCTCTCTGTACGGTGTGTGCTTGAAAGGGGTTGACGACTTACTGAACCATACCCTACCTGTGGCAGGGACAAGTGGTAGTACATAGCAAGTATGGGGGTTACTGGAACAAGACTCGGTCCACGGTCGACTCAGGAGGTTTATAAATTCCCTGCATGACATGTATAACAAATATAATTCAACCAACATAATCACCACTCAATATACCTTACCATGCCATACCGGACATAACCGTCCCGACGGGGACCGGCGACAAGCTCACTCCTACCCAAGGCAGAGGCTTTCCCGGGTTCCTTTCCGGCATGCATGCAAGGCACATGAGGATGATTACCATCACAAGTATATTCATTTCCAACAGCAAGGAAATCACTAATATGCATTCATGCAAATGATCATATCACATGAAATAACAAGTTCTCCGATATAAGGTGGTGTTATAAACGTGTCAACTAACACACCAAAAATATTATTCCGGGGTTCAGAATGCTTGCCTTCATGGAGTGGAAGGGCAGGGTGCACTCCAAATCTTTTGAAAGCTTTCTTCTCTTCCAAAATCCTATTTTCAAAAAAATGCAAACAACACATATTTCAAAAACAGTACAAAAAAGTTGTTTGGAAAATTTTCAAATAAATCTTAAAATAAACTAGACAATATTTGAGAGATGTAGGAAAAAGAATCAATTCATTTGGAGTTATATTTAAAAAGTTATAGACAGTCAAAGTTGTGGTCAAAATCTGTTATTTAAAATAAAACAGAAAAGAAAACGTTTCAGAGGGGAAATATGCTTTCGGAGCGGGGAAAACGTACTGGGGTGGATTACGCCTTCACTTAACCCATGTGGATAGGTACAGGGTCACTGACAGTGGGTCCAGGGGGCCCACTGGTCAGGTTTGACCAGTCTATTTCTCCCTCCACTTCCTCTGCCCGAACGGAGGCGGGGCAACGGCGGTCGTCGCCGGCGAACGGCGGCTCCCCGCGGGTTCCAGAGGGTCTGGATGGATCCGCGAGACCAAGGCTGTCTTCCCAGTGGTCGTTGGGTCGACAGGGGTGGAAGGAGTCGTCGGCGGTGAGCTTCGCGGCGGAGGGAGCTTCGGGAGCAAAGTGAGTTTGGGGCTACGGTGGTTCCCGATCAAAATCGAGTAGGGGGAAGGGCTCATGGGAGGATGAGAAGGTTCCTGGTGAAGAGAACGGAGAGGGGGAGGCCCTGGTGGTGCCGGAATGCCCGGGGCAGTGGCGGCGGCTGCGGTTGCCGGAGATGGGGAAGGAGGCCTTCCCGGGTCGAATGCGAGCTAGGGGAGTGCCATTGGGGTGGCCTGGGGTTGCCTGCGTGCTCGGGGGAGTTCGGGGACCTCCTTTTATAGCGCGACGAGGTCGGTTCCGCGGCGGTGGATGAGGATGCCGGCGAACCGCCTCTCTGTAGCTTGCAGGGTGACGTGGAGGCGACGGGAGCTAGCCGACGAGCGAGGAGATAAGCTCCTGCGGCTCCCAGGGGCAGGTGGCGAGCCGGGGTGGCTTGGGCGGCGCTGCCCATGGCGGTGGCGGATGCGGCCGCGGGCATGCCGCCAAGCGGCTCTGACGGCGGTGCTGTAGGGCACCGGGGCCTGCTTGGCGTGTTGCGGTGAGAGGGGGAGTGCGTGGCGCGGCTCTCTGGTGCGGGAAAAAAACTAGGGGCACGACGTGGCGACTCGGGCGCGGCACGTGCAATACGCGCACTCTGGGCGCGGCCAGAACACGCACAGAAGCTGTTCGACGAAATGCTAAAACATGTTAGAGGTCGCGGTTGAGGTTGGGAAGAAACAGGGCTATGTTAGGGTTAGTTGGAGGGTGAATGGACAGGGTGGTTAGGTCAGGTGGCCAAGTTCACAATGTAAACTTGAATCCATGCCAAATCTGGCTATGCACACAGGGTGTTTGTCAAAATGCCAAGGGCATCTAGGCAATACTTGGGGTGGCCAAAATCTCCAGATCAAGGTCTCCTTAGATGCAAGAGAGAGTGGTGAGGTCATTTGGACAAAAGGAGAAACTTGCTAGTGCAAGTTTTGCTGAACTTCAAATCTGGATAGGAAATAAATGACATTATTTCATGAACCAAAAATATTCAAATGGGTACATGCTCCTGGATTTAGGGGTTTGGTAGGGAGGACTATAAGCAGGAGAAAGCACAAGGTCATTGGAGCAAAAATAAATAGGGTTGCAGTAGAAATCACAAGGCTGGACCAGAATGGAAAAGAGGTTGATTCACTCAAAATTTTCAAAGAACAGCACTAGGTTTTTGCATAATGTTGAATCATATGCTACTACCAACATCCCATAATTTTGGTGGAGGCCAGAAGGAAATATTTAAATGGGTTGTAGTGCAAATTGCACTCTGGACCAGAGAAGAAAAATTGAGTGTAGAGCTCAAAATATAACATGAATAAAAGATATTTTTGTACAAAAGTGATTTAAAAACATCACATGACATCTCCAAATTTTGGTTGGAATTTTAAGTGAATTTATCAAATGGTTGTAGTTCAAATATGGCCATATAACCTTGAAAAACCATTTTTCAAGAAAATAAAGATCAAGCAAATTAATTATGTAATTAGTCACACTGATAAAAGAAAAGTTTTTCTTGAGAGGTTAAACAAGTCCAATAACATATTTGAAATGTTTTTATTTTGAGGAAAAACTCCATAATAACAAGGGAGAAAATGGTTCAAAAAAATCAAAAGGGAGCCCAGAAAATAAAAGTTTTAATTCCTGGCAAAAAATTTAATTTAATAAAACAAGGCCAAAATTTTGGGGTGTCACAAAGGAGTGGCAAGAGCCCAAGCTTGGGGATGCCCATGGCACCCCAAGGTAAAATTCAAGGACAGCCAAAAGCCTAAGCTTGAGGCTATATTTTTATTCACCACATGATATATGTTTTGCTTGGAGCGTCTTGTATGATTTGAGTCTTTGCTTTTTAGTTTACCACAATCATCCTTGTTGTACACACCTTTTGGAGAGACACACATGAATCATAATTTATTAGAATACTCTATGTGCTTCACTTATATCTTTTTAGAACATGGTGGTGGTTTTCTTTTATAGAAATTATTGATCCCTCATGCTTCACTTATATTATTTTGAGAGTCCTTTCAAACAGTATGGCAATTTGCTTTGGTTATATAATTAGTCCTAATATGATGGGCATCCAAGATGGGTATAAAAAAACTTTCATATTAACTGCATTGAATATTATGAGAATTTGATTCATTATGATTGTTTTGAGATATGAAGATGGTGATATTAGAGACATGCTAGTTGAGTAGTTGTGAATTTGAGAGATACTTGTGTTAAAGTTTGTGATTCCCGTAGCATGCACGTATGGTGAACCGTTATGTGATGAAGTCGAAGCACGATTTATTTATTGATTGTCTTCCTTATGAGTGGCGGTGAGGGATGAGCGATGGTCTTTTCCTACCAATCTATCCCCCTAGGAGCATGCGCGTAGTACTTCGTTTCAATAACTAATAGATTTTTGCAATAAGTATGTGAGTTCTCTATGACTAATGTTGAGTCCATGGATTATACGCACTCTCATCCTTCCACTATTGCTAGCCTCTCTAATACCGCGCACCATTCCCCGGTATCATACACCCACCATATACCTTGACGGAAATATGCCCTAGAGGCAATAATAAAGTTATTATTTATTTCCTTATATCATGATAAATGCTTATTATTCATGCTAGAATTTTATTAACCAGAAACTTAGTACATGTGTGAATACATAGACAAACAGAGTGTCACTAGTATGCCTCTACTTGATTAGCTCGTTGAATCGAAGATGGTTAAGTTTCCTAGCCATAGACATGAGTTGTCATTTGATTAACGAGATCACATCATTATAGAATGATGTGATTGACTTGACCCATTCCGTTAGCTTAGCACGTTGATCGTTTAGTTTGTTGCTACTGCTTTCTTCATGACTTATACATGTTCCTCTGACTATGAGATTATGCAACTCCCGAATACCGGAGGAAAACTTTGTGTGCTACCAAACATCACAATGAAACTGGGTGATTATAAAGGTGCTCTACAGGTGGCTCCGATGGTACTTGTTGAGTTAGTTGTGGGATGATGCATTACGGAACGAGTAAATAGACTTGCCGGTAATGAGATTGAACTAGGTATTGAGATACCGACGATCGAATCTTGGGCAAGTAACATACCAATGACAAAGGGAACAACGTATACCGATATGCGGTTTGACCGATAAAGATCTTCGTAGAATATGTAGGAGCCAATATCAGCATCCAGGTTCCGCTATTGGTTATTAACCAGATATGATTCTCGGTCATGTCTACATAGTTCTCAAACCCGTAGGGTCTGCAGGCTTAACGTTTGGTGACGATCAGTATTATGAGTTTATGTGTTTTGATGTACCGAAGGTTGTTCGGAGTCCTGGATGAGATCAGGGACATGACGAGGCGTCTTGAAATGTTCGAGACGTAAAGATCGATATATTGGAAGGCTATATTCGGACATCGGAAAGGTTCTGAGTGGTTCGGGTATTTATCGGAGTACCGGAGAGTTACGGGAACTCGCTGGGGAGTATATGGGCCTTATTGGGCTTTAGGGGAAAGAGAGAGGGGAGGCTGCACGTGCCCCCAAGGCCTAGTCCTAATTGGACTACGGGGAGGGGCGGCGCCCTCTCCTTCCTTCTCTTCTCTTTTCCCTTTCCTTCTCTCCTACTCCTACTACATGGAAGGGGGGAATCCTACTCCCGGTGGGAGTAGGACTCCCTAGGGCGCGCCATAGTAGAGGGCCGGACCTCCCCCTCCTCCACTCCTTTATATACGGGGGAGGGGGGCACCCCATGGACACACAAGTTGATCAGTTGATCTTTTAGCCATGTGCAGTGCCCCCCTCCACCATAATCCACCTCGATCATATCGTAGAGGTGCTTAGGTGAAGCCCTGCGTCGGTAGCATCATCATCACTGTCATCACGCCGTCGTGCTGTTGAAACTCTCCCTCGAAGCTCTGCTGGATCGGAGTTCGTGGGACGTCATCGAGCTGAACGTATGCTGAACTCGGAGGTGCCGTACGTTCGGTACTTGGATCGGTCGGATCATGAAGACGTACGACTACATCAACCGCGTTCTCATAACGCTTCCGCTTACGGTCTATGAGGGTACGTGGACGACACTCTCCCCTCTCGCTGCTATGCATCACCATGATCTTGCGTATGCGTAGGAATTTTTTTGAAATTACTGCGTTCCCAAAGAGTGGCATCTGAGACAGGTTTATGCATAGATGTTATATGCACGAGTAGAACACAAAGGAGTTGCGGGCGTGGGTATATACATATTTCTGGCCGTTAGTAGTTGATTCTTGATTCGGCGGTATTGTTGGATGAAGCGGCCCAGACCGACATTACGCGTACGCTTATGCGAGACTAGTTCTACCGCCGTGCCACGCACACAGGTGGCTAGTGGGTGTCTGTTTCTCCAACTTTAGTTGAATCGGATTCAATGAACAAGGTTCTTTCTGAAGATCAAAAAGCAATCACTATACCGCGTTGTGGTTTTTGATGCGTAGGTAAGAACGGTTCTTGCTCAGCCCGTAGCAGTGCTACCTCTTGAGCACTGCGTTGGTTTTCCCCGAAGAGGAAGGATGATGCAGCAAAGTAGCGTAAGTATTTCCCTCAGTTTTTGAGAACCAAGGTATCAATCTAGTAGGAGGCTACGCGCAAGTCCCTCGCACCTGCACAAAACACATAAATC
Source organism: Triticum urartu (assembly GCF_003073215.2). Lineage (NCBI taxonomy): Eukaryota > Viridiplantae > Streptophyta > Magnoliopsida > Poales > Poaceae > Triticum > Triticum urartu. The sequence goes on along the minus strand of NC_053022.1, from coordinate 74,423,994 downwards.
CTCGCAACCAACGCGATAAGGGGTTGTCAATCCCTACACGACCACTTACGAGAGTGCGATCTGATAGATATGATAAGATAATATTTTTGGTATTTTAAAATAAAAGCAAAGTAAAAATCAAAGGAAATTACTAAGTATTGGAAGATTAATATGACGAAGATAGACCCGGGGGCCATAGGTTTCACTAGTGGCTTCTCTCAAGAGCATAGGTATTCTATGGTGGGTGAACAAATTACTGTTGAGCAATTGACAGAATTGAGCATAGTTATGAGAATATCTAGGTATGATCATGTATATAGGCATCACGTCCGAGACAAGTAGACCGACTCCTGCCTGCATCTACTACTATTACTCCACTCATCGACCGCTATCCAGCATGCATCTAGAGTATTAAGTTCATGAAAACAGAGTAACGCCTTAAGCAAGATGACATGATGTAGAGGGATAAACTCATGCAATGTGATGAAAACCCCATCTTGTTATCCTCGATGGCAACAATACAATACGTGCCTTGCTGCCCCTACTGTCACTAGGAAAGGACACCGCAAGATTGAACCCAAAGCTAAGCACTTCTCCCATTGCAAGAAATATCAATCTAGTAGGCCAAACCAAACTGATAATTCGAAGAGACTTGCAAAGATAACCAATCATACATAAAATAATTCAGAGAAGATTCAAATATTGTTCATAGATAGACTTGATCATAAACCCACAATTCATCGATCTCAAAAAACACACCGCAAAAAGAAGATTACATCGAATAGATCTCCGCAAGAGAGGGGGAGAACATTGTATTGAGATCCAAAAAGAGAGAATAAGCCATCTAGCTAATAACTATGGACCCGTAGGTCTGAGGTAAACTACTCACACTTCATCGGACGGGCTATGGTGATGATCTAGAATCCCTCCGTGATTGATGCCCCCTCCAACGGAGCTCCGGAACAGGCCCCAAGATGGGATCTCGTGGATACAGAAAGTTGCGGTGGTGGAATTAGGGTTTTGGCTCCGTATCTGATCATTTGGGGGTATGTAGGTATATATAGGACGAAGGAGTACGTCGGTGGAGCAACAGGGGACCCACGAGGGTGGAGGGCATGCCTGGGGGGGTAGGCGCGCCCCCTACCTCGTGGCCTCCTCTTTTGTTTCTTGACGTAGGGTCCATGTCTCCTGGGTCTTGTTCGTTGAGAAAATCACGTTCCCGAAGGTTTCATTCCGTTTGGACTCCGTTTGATAGTCCTTTTCTTCGAAACCCTAAAATAGGAAAAAAAAAAGCAATTCTGGGCTGGGCCTTCGGTTAGTAGGTTAGTCCCAAAAATAATATAAAAGTGGATAATGAAGCCCAATAATGTCCAAAACAGTAGATAATATAGCATGGAGCAATAAAAAATTATAGATACGTTGGAGACGTATCAAGCATCCCCAAGCTTAATTCCTGCTCATCCTCGAGTAGGTAAATGATAAAAACAGAATTTTTGATGCGGAGTGCTACTTGGCATAATTTTAATGTAATTCTTCTTAATTGTGGTATGAATATTCAGATCCGAAAGATTCAAGATAAAAGTTTAATATTGACATAAAAATAATAATACTTCAAGCATACTAACAAAGCAATCATGTCTTCTCAAAATAACATGGCCAAAGAAAGTTATCCCTACAAAATCATATAGTCTGGCTATGCTCCATCTTCACCACACAACATATTTAAATCATGCACAACCCCGATGACAAGCCAAGCAGTTGTTTCATACTTTTGATGTTCTCAAACTTTTTCAATCCTCATGCAATATATGAGCGTGAGCCATGGATATAACACTATAGGTGGAATAGAATGGTGGTTGTGGAGAAGACAAAAAGGAGAAGATAGTCTCACATCAACTAGGCGTATCAACGGGCTATGGAGATGCCCATCAATAGATATCAATGTGAGTGAGTAGGGATTGCCATGCAACGGATGCACTAGAGCTATAAATGTATGAAAGCTCAACAAAAGAAACTAGTGGGTGTGCATCCAACTCACTTGCTCACGAAGACCTAGGGCATTTCGAGGAAGCCCATCATTGGAATATACAAGCCAAGTTCTATAATGAAAAATTCCCACTAGTATATGAAAGTGATAACATAGGAGACTCTCTATCATGAATATCATGGTGCTACTTTGAAGCACAAGTGTGGTCAAAGGATAGTAACATTGTCCCTTCTCTCTTTTTCTCTCATTTTTTTATTTGGGCATTTTCTCTTTTTTTATGGCCTCTTTTCTTTCAATTTTTTAATTTTTCGTCCGGAGTCTCATCCGGTCTTGTGGGGGAATCATAGTCTCCATCATCCTTTCCTCACCGGGACAATGCTCTAATAATGATGATCATCACACTTTTATTTTCTTACAATTCAACAATTACAACTCGATACTTAGAACAAAGTATGACTCTATATGAATGCCTCCGGCGGTGTACCGGGATATGCAATGAATCAAGAGTAACATGTATGAAAGAATTATGAATGGTGGCTTTGCCACAAATACGATGTCATCTACATGATCATGCTAAGCAATATGACAATGATGGAGTGTGTCATAATAAACGGAATGGTGGAAAGTTGCATGGCAATATATCTCGGAATGGTTATGGAAATGCCATAGTAGGTAAGTATGGTGGCTGTTTTGAGGAAGGTATATGGTGGGTGTATGATACCGGCGAAAGGTGCGCGGTATTAGAGAGGCTAGCAACGGTGGAAGGAATAAAAGTGTGTATAATCCATGGACTCAACATTAGTCATAAAGAACTCATATACTTATTGCAAAAATCTACAAGTTATAAAAGCAAAGTATTACACGCATGCTCCTAGGGGGATAGATTGGTAGGAAAAGACCATCGCTCGTCCCCGACCGCCACTCATAAGGAAGACAATCAAAAAATAAATCATGCTCCGACTTCATCACATAACGGTTCACCATATGTGCATGCTACGGGAATCAAAAACTTTAACACAAGTATTTCTCAAATTCACAACTACTCAACTAGCATAACTTTAATATCACCATCTTCATATCTCAAAACAATTATCAAGCATCAAACTTCTCATAGCATTCAACACACTCATAAGAAAGTTTTTACTATTCTTGAATACCAAGCATATTGGGATTATTTAAGCAAATTACCATGCTATTTAAGACTCTCAAAATAATCTAAGTGAAGCATGAGAGATCAATAGTTTCTATAAAACAAATCCACCACCGCGCTCTAAAAGATATAAGTGAAGTACTAGAGCAAAACTATATAACTCAAAAGATATAAGCGAAGCACATAGAGTATTCTAACAAATTCCAAATCATGTATGGCTATCTCAAAAGGTGTGTACAGCAAGGATGATTGTGGTAAACTAAAAAGAAAAGACTCAAATCATACAAGACGCTCCAAGCAAAACACATATCATGTGGTGAATAAAAATATAGCTCCAAGTAAAGTTACCGATAGAAGTAGACGAAAAGAGGGGATGCCTTCCGGGGCATCCCCAAGCTTTGGATTTTAGGTGTACTTGGATTATCTTTGGGGTGCCATGGGAATCCCCAAGCTTAGCCTCTTGCCACTCCTTGTTCCATAATCCATCAAATCTTTACCCAAAACTTGAAAACTTCACAACACAAAACTTAAAGTAGAAAATCTCCTGAGCTCCGTTAGCGAAAGAAAACAAAAGACCACTTCAAGGTACTGTAATGAACTCATTATTTATTTATATTGGTGTTAAACCTACTGTATTCCAACTTCTCTATGGTTTATAAACTATTTTACTAGCCATAGATTCATCAAAATAAGCAAACAACACACGAAAAACAGAATCTGTCAAAACAGAACAGTCTGTAGTAATCTGTAGCTAGCACAAGATCTGGAACCCCAAAAATTCTAAAATAAATTTATGGACGTGAGGAATTTATCTATTAATCATCTTAAAAAATAATTAACTAAATATCACTTTCCAAATAAAAATGGCAGCAGTTCTCGTGAGCGCTAAAGTTTCTGTTTTTTACTGCAAGATATCAAGACTTTCCCCAAGTCTTCCCAACGGTTCTACTTGGAACAAACACTAATTAAACACAAAAAAACACATCCTAAACAGAGGCTAGATAAATTATTTATTACTAAACAGGAGCAAAAAGCAAGGAATAAAAATAAAATTGGGTTGCCTCCCAACAAGCGCTATCATTTAACGCCCCTAGCTAGGCATAAAAAGCAAGGATAGATCTAGGTATTGCCATCTTTGGTAGGCAATCCATAAGTGGCTCTCATAATAGATTCATAAGGTAATTTAATTTTCTTTCTAGGAAAGTGTTCCATGCCTTTCCTTAACGGAAATTGGAATCTAATATTTCCTTCCTTCATATCAATAATTGCACCAATCGTTCTAAGGAAAGGTCTACCAATAATAATAGGACATGAAGGATTGAAATCTATGTCAAGAACAATAAAATCTACGGGCACATAATTCCTATTTGCAACGATAAGAACATCATTAATTCTTCCCATAGGTTTCTTAATAGTGGAATCCGCAAGGTGCAAGTTTAGAGAGCAATCATCAAAACCACGGAAACCTAACAAATCACACAAAGTCTTTGGAATTGTGGAAACACTAGCACCCAAATCACATAAAGCATATAACTCATGATCTTTAATCTTAGGGCCTGTTCTGATGTCCTCCAGCTCCACGCTTCCAAAACTTCACAGATGAATTTGTCCAGAACGTTTGAAGCTCGAGAAGTTGAATTCACGAAGGTGCTCGTTCCCGTAGTGTAAAAATGAGAAGCACGTCCGGCCCAGCTCCATCAAAACGTGAAGCGTGTAGTTCCCTCAATTTATAGCGAACTGCCACCGCTAAAGAAAACGCTTCACTGCATCCCCTCGTCAAATAGAAAAAGAATCGATCGAAGCGTTACGCTAGCCTCGCTAGAACCGGTACCCGGCTAACTGGGTTGCGTCCAGCCGGCCCAACGTACGCGTAACAGGCCACATCCCCTCCCAATTGGGCTGCAGCAACAGGAGAACCTGCAGATCAAGCCAAACACTCCTGAGATCGCTAGCTGAAGCTAGAAGCGAGGAGAAGCGAGGAGTAGAAGCTGGTTTTCTGGAGTTTTGAGAAGCTGGGGAGCCTCCGAACAGGCCCTTAATTTTAATAGTTGGTTCCCACTCATCATAAAGTTTTCTAGGGATAGAAACTTCCAATTGAAGTTTATCTTCATAAGATTACATCAAGGCATCAACGATATGTTTAGTGAATGCTTTATTTTGACTATAAGCGTGAGGAGAATTTAGCACGGATTGCAACAAGGAAATACAATAAATCAAAGAAAAAATTTCATAATTAAATTCCTTGAAATCCAAAATAGTGGGTTTAGCAACATCTGGTGTTCTAATTTCTTCGACCCCACTTTTATCAATTTTAGCATCAAGATCTAAAAACTCCGAATTCTTGGAACGTCTTCTAGGTAAAGGTGGATCCTATTCAGTCCCATCATTATTAAGATTCATATTGCAAAACAAAGATTTAATAGCGGACACATTAATAACTTTTAGATTTTCATCTTTATTTTCATAGGAACTAGAAGAACACGCTCTTATAAAGGCATCTTTCTTAGCACACATTCTAGCGGTTCTTTCTTTCCACTCATCAATGGAAATTCTCATGGCTTTGAGAGACTCATTGATATCATGCTTAGGCGGAATAGATCTAAGTTTCAAAGAATCAACATCAAGAGAAATTCTATCAACGTTCCTAGCCAATTCATCAATCTTAAGCAATTTTTCTTCAATCAAAGCATTAAAATTCTTTTGCGAAGTAATAAATTCTTTAATATTAGATTCAAAATCAAAGGGCATCTTATTATAATTTCCATAAGAATTGTTGTAGGAATTACCATAATTATTAGAGGGATTACTAGGATAAGGCCTAGGATTAAAATTTCCTCTATACGCGTTGTTACCAAAATTGTTCCTACCAACAAAATTCACGTCCATAGATTCATTATTATTCTCAATCAAAGTAGACAAGGGCATATCATTAGGATCAGAAGAAACACTTTTACTAGCAAATAATTTCATAAGTTCATCCATCTTTCCACTCAAAATATTAATTTCTTCTATCGCATGCACCTTTTTATTAGTAGATCTTTCAGTATGCCATTGAGAATAATTAACCATAATATTATCTAGGATTTTAGTAGCTTCTCCTAAAGTGATTTCCATAAAAGTGCCTCCCGCGACCGAATCTAAAAGATTTCTAGAAGCAAAATTCAATCCGGCATAAAAAATTTGTATAATCACCCACAAATTCAAACCATGAGTAGGGCAATTACGTATCATTAATATCATCCTCTCCCAAGCTTGTGCAACATGTTCATGATCAAGTTTCTTAAAATTCATAATATCGTTTCTAAGGGAGATGATCTTAGCGGGAGGAAAATACTTAGAGATAAAAGCATCTTTGCACTTATTCCATGAATCAATACTATTTTTAGGCAAACACGAAAACCAAGCTTTAGCACGATCTCTAAGAGAAAAAGGAAATAGCTTCAATTTAACAATATCGTTATCCACATCTTTCTTCTTTTGCATATCACACAAATCAACGAAGCTATTTAGATGGGTAGCGACATCTTCACTAGGAAGGCCAGAAAACGGATCTTTCATGACAAGATTCGGCAAAGCAGTATTAATTTCACAAGATTCAGCATCGGTAAGAAGAGCAATCGGAGTGCTAATAAAATCATTGTTGTTGGTATTGGTAAAGTCACACAATTTAGTGTTATCTTGAGCCATCGTGACAAGCAAGCAATCCAACACACAAGCAAACAAAAAGCAAGCGGGCAAAAGGAGGTAAATAGAGAAAGAGAGGGAGGATAGAGAGAGGGCGAATAAAACGGCAAGAGTGAAGTGGGGGAGAGGAAAACGAGAGGCAAATGGCAAATAATGTAATGCGGGAGATAAGGATTGTGATAGGTACTTGGTACATTGACTTTTGCGTAGACTCCCCGGCAACGGCGCCAGAAATCCTTCTTGCTACCTCTTGAGCACCGCGTTGGTTTTCCCCGAAGAGGAAGGGATGATGCAGCAAAGTAGCGTAAATATTTCCCTCAGTTTTTGAGAACCAAGGTATCAATCCGGTAGGAGGCTACGTGCGAGTCCCTCTCACCTGCACAAAACAAATAAATCCTCGCAACCAATGCGATAAGGGGTTGTCAATCCCTACACGGCCACTAACGAGAGTGAGATCTGATAGATATGATAAGATAATATTTTTGGTTATGATAAAGATGCAAAGTAAAATAAAAGCAAAGTAAAAAGCAAAGGAAATTACTAAGTATTGGAAGATTAATATGATGAAGATAGACCTGGGCGCCATAGGTTTCACTAGTGGCTTCTCTCAAGAGCATAGGTATTCTACGGTGGGTGAACAAATTACTATTGAGCAATTGATAGAATTGAGCATAGTAATGAGAATATCTAGGTATGATCGTGTATATAGGCATGACGTCCGAGACAAGTAGACCGACTCCTGCCTGCATCTACTACTATTACTCCACTCATCGACCGCTATCCAGCATGCATCTAGAGTATTAAGTTCATGAAAATAGAGTAACGCCTTAAGCAAGATGACATGATGTAGAGGGATAAACTCATGCAATATGATGAAAATCCCATCTTGTTATCCTCGATGGCAACAATACAATACGTGCCTTGCTGCCCCTACTATCACTGGGAAAGGACACCGCAAGATTGAACCCAAAGCTAAGCACTTCTCCCATTGCAAGAAATATCAATCTAGTAGGCCAAACCAAACTGATAATTCGAAGAGACTTGCAAAGATAACCAATCAGACATAAAATAATTCAGAGAAGATTCAAATATTGTTCATAGATAGACTTGATCATAAACCCACAATTCATCGGTCTCAAAAAACACACCGCAAAAAGAAGATTACATCGAATAGATCTCCACAAGAGAGGGGGAGAACAATGTATTGAGATCCAAAAAGAGAGAAGAAGCCATCTAGCTAATAACTATGGACCCGTAGGTCTGAGGTAAACTACTCACACTTCATCGGATGGGCTATGGTGATGATGTAGAAGCCCTCCGTGATTGATGCCCCCTCCGGCGGAGCTCCAGAATAGGCCCCAAGATGGGATCTCGTGGATACAGAAAGTTGCGGGATGATGCATTACGGAACAAGTAAAGAGACTTGCCGGTAACGAGATTGAACTAGGTATGGAGATACCGACGATCGAATCTCGGGCAAGTAACATACCAATGACAAAGGGAACAACGTATACCGTTATGCAGTCTGACCGGTAAAGATCTTCGTAGAATATGTAGGAGCCAATATGAGCATCCAGGTTCCGCTATTGGTTATTGACCAGAGATGATTCTCGGTCATGTCTACATAGTTCTCGAACCCGTAGGGTCCGTAGGCTTAACATTCGGTGACGATCGGTATTATGAGTTTATGTGTTTTGATGTACTGAAGGTTGTTCGGAGTCCCAGATGAGATCAGGGACATGACGAGGAGTATTGAAATGTTCGAGACGTAAAGATCGATATATTGGAAGGCTATATTCGGACATCGGAAAGGTTCTGAGTGGTTCGGGTATTTATCGGAGTACCGGAGAGTTACGGGAACTCGCTGGGGAGTATATGGGCCTTATTGGGCTTTAGGGGAAAGAGAGAGGGGAGGCTGCGCGTGCCCCCAAGGCCTAGTCCTAATTGGACTACGGGGAGGGGCGGCGCCCCCTCCTTCCTTCTCTTCTCTTTTCCCTTTCCTTCTCTCCTACTCCTACTACATGGAAGGGGGGAATCCTACTCCCGGTGGGAGTAGGACTTCCCAGGGCGCGCCATAGTAGAGGGCCGGACCTCCCCCCTCCTCCACTCCTTTATATACGGGGGAGGGGGGCACCCCATGGACACACAAGTTGATCAGTTGATCTTTTAGCCGTGTGCAGTGCCCCCCTCCACCATAATCCACCTCGATCTTATCGTAGCGGTGCTTAGGCGAAGCCCTGCGTCGGTAGCATCATCATCACCGTCATCACGCCGTCGTGCTGATGAAACTCTCCCTCGAAGCTCTGCTGGATCGGAGTTCGTGGGACGTCATCGAGCTGAACGTATGCTGAACTCGGAGGTGCCGTATGTTTGGTACTTGGATCGGTCGGATCGTGAAGACATACGACTACATCAACCGCGTTCTCATAATGCTTCCGCTTACGGTCTACGAGGGTACGTGGACGACACTCTCCCCTCTCGCTGCTATGCATCACCATGATCTTGCGTATGCGTAGGAATTTTTTTGAAATTACTGCGTTCCCAAAGAGTGGCATCCAAGACAGGTTTATGCGTAGATGTTATATGGACGAGTAGAACACAAAGGAGTTGCGGGCGTGGGTATATACATATTTCTAGCCGTTAGTAGTTGATTCTTGATTCGACGGTATTGTTGGATGAAGCGGCCCAGACCGACATTACGCGTACGCTTACGCGAGACTGGTTCTACCACCGTGCCTCGCACACAGGTGGCTAGTGGGTGTCTGTTTCTCCAACTTTAGTTGAATCGGATTCAATGAACAAGGTTCTTTCTGAAGATCAAAAAGCAATCACTATACTACATTGTGGTTTTTGATGCGTAGGTAAGAACGGTTCTTGCTCAGCCCGTAGCAGTGCTACCTCTTGAGCACTGCGTTGGTTTTCCCCGAAGAGGAAGGGATGATGCAGCAAAGTAGCGTAAGTATTTCCCTCTGTTTTTGAGAACCAAGGTATCAATCTAGTAGGAGGCTACGCGCGAGTCCCTCGCACATGCACAAAACAAATAAATCCTCGCAACCAACGCGATAAGGGGTTGTCAATCCCTACACGGCCACTTACGAGGGTGCGATCTGATAGATATGATAAGATAATACTTTTGGTATTTTTATGATAAAGATAGAAAGTAAAATAAAAGCAAAGTAAAAAAGCAAAGTAAATTACTAAGTATTGGAAGATTAATATGACGAAGATAGACCCAGGGGCCATAGGTTTCACTAGTGGCTTCTCTCAAGAGCATAGGTATTCTACGGTGGGTGAACAAATTACTGTTGAGCAATTGACAGAATTGAGCATAGTTATGAGAATATCTAGGTATGATCATGTATATAGGCATCACGTCCGAGACAAGTAGACCGACTCCTGCCTGCATCTACTACTATTACTCCACTCATCGACCGCTATCCAGCATGCATCTAGAGTATTAAGTTCATGAAAACAGAGTAACGCCTTAAGCAAGATGACATGATGTAGAGGGATAAATGTTGGGGATCGTAGCACAAATTTAAAATTTTCTACGCATCACCAAGATCAATATATGGAGTAATCTAGCAACGAGGGGAAGGAGAGTGCATCTACATACCCTTGTAGATCGCTAAGCGGAAGCGTTCAAGTGAACGGGGTTGATGGAGTCGTACTTGTCGTGATCCAAATCACCGGTGATCCTAGCGCCGAACGGATGGCACCTCCGCGTTCATCACACATACGTAACGGAGACGTCTCCCACGCCTTGATCCAGCAAGGAGGAAGGAGAGGTTGAGGAAGAGAGTCCAACAGCAGCACGACGGCGTGGTGGTGATGGAGTGGCAGTTCTCCGGCAGGGCTTCGCCAAGCTCACGCGGAGGAGGAGAGGTATTGGAGGGGAGGGGCTGCGCCAGGTTCAAAGGGTGTGGCCGCCCTCCCACCCCTCCACTATTTATAGGTGGGGAGAGAGGGGGCCGGCCCCCCTAGATCCCATCTAGGGTTGGGGGCGGCGGCCTAGGGGGGGAGGAGTGCCTCCCAAGTCAAGTGGAGGCCCTTCCCCTTAGGGTTTCCCCTCTCTCATGCACATGGGCCTTGGGGGGGCTGGTGCCCTTGGCCCATTAAGGTTAGGGCTCCCCCCCCCACAGCCCATTCTGCTGTATTGGACGTGGTGGAACATTTTCCGGACCTCTGGATCCCTCCGGAATCCTCCGGAACAATCCGGAAGCTTCCCGGTACAATACCGGAAAAAACTGAACTTTCCCCGGAACCCGAACAACAACTTTCCATATATAAATCTTTACCTCCGGACCATTCCGGAACTCCTCGTGACGTCTGGGTTCTCATCCGGGACTCCGAACAACATTCGGTAATCACATACAAGTCTTCCTAATAACCCTAGCGTCATCGAACCTTAAGTGTGTAGACCCTATGGGTTCGGGAACCATGCAGACATGACCGAGACACCTCTCCGGCCAATAACCAACAGCGGGATCTGGATACCCATGTTGGCTCCCACATGTTCCACGATGATCTCATCGGATGAACCACGATGTCAAGGACTTAATCAATCCCGTATACAATTCCCTTTGTCTAGCGGTACGATACTTGCCCGAGATTCGATCATCGGTATCCCGATACCTTGTTCAATCTCGTTACCGGCAAGTCTCTTTTACTCGTTCCGCAACACATCATCCCGTGATCAACTCCTTGATCACATTGTGCACATTATGATGATGTCCTACCGAGTGGGCCCAGAGATACCTCTCCGTTTACACGGAGTGACAAATCCCAGTCTCGATTCGTGCCAACCCAACAGACACTTTCGGAAATACCTGTAGTGTACCTTTATAGTCACCCAGTTACGTTGTGACGTTTGGTACACCCAAAGCATTCCTACGGTATCCGGGAGTTGCACAATCTCATGGTCTAAGGAAATGATACTTGACATTAGAAAAGCTTTAGCATACGAACTACACGATCTTTGTGCTAGGCTTAGGATTGGGTCTTGTCCATCACATCATTCTCCTAATGATGTGATCCCGTTTATCAATGACATCCAATGTCCATGGTCAGGAAACCGTAACCATCTATTGATCAACGAGCTAGTCAACTAGAGGCTTACTAGGGACATGGTGTTGTCTATGTATCCACACATGCATCTGAGTTTCCTATCAATACAATTATAGCATGGATAATAAACGATTATCATGAACAATGAAATATAATATAATAATAACCAATTTATTATTGCCTCTAGGGCATATTTCCAACAGTCTCCCACTTGCACTAGAGTCAATAATCTAGTTCACATCGCCATGTGACCAACATCCAAGAGTCTACTAGACTCAATGATCTAGTTCACATCACTATGTGATAAACACTCAAAGAGTTCTAGGTTTGATCATGTTATGCTTGTGAGAGAGGTTGTAGTCAACGGGTCTTGCCATATTCAGATCCCTATGTATTTCGAAAAACTTTATGTCATATCGTAGATGCTGCTACCACGTTCCACTTGGAGCTATTCCAAATTGTTGCTCCATTATACGTATCTGGTATCTCTACTCAGAGCTATTCAGATAGGTGTTAAGCTTGCATCGACGTAATTCTTTACGTCGAACTCTTCATCACCTCCATATCCGAGAAACATTTCCTTATTCCTCTAAGGATAATTTCGACCACTATCTGGTGATCCAATCCTAGATCACCTTTGTACCCTCTTGCCAAACATGTGGCAAGGCACACATCAGGTGTGGTACTCAGCATGGCATACCGTATAGAGCCTATGACAAAAGCATAGGGGACGACCTTCGTCCTTCCTCTTTCTTCTGCCGTGGTCAAGCTTTGAGTCTTACTCAACTTCACACCTTACAACTCAGGTAAGAACCCCTTCTTTGACTGATCTATTTTGATCTCCTTCAAAAACATGTCAAGGTGTGCGTCCTTTGAAAGTATCATCAGGCGTCTTGATCTATCTCTATAGATCTTGATGCCCAATATGTAAGCAGCTTTATCCAGGTCTTCCTTTGAAAATCACTCTTCAAACAACCGTTTATGCTTTCCAGAAATTCTACATCATTTCGAATCAACAATATGTCATCCACATATACTTATCAGAAATGTTGCAGTGCTCCCACTCACTTTCTTGTAAATACAAGTTTCTAGAAAACATTGTATAAACCTAAAAGCTTTGATCACCCCATCAAAACATATATTCCGATTCTGAGATGCTTGCTCTAGTCCATAGAAGGATTGCTGGAGCTAGCATACCTTTTAGCATCCTTAGGATTGACAAAACCTTGATTGTATCACATACAACTCTTTCTTACGAAAACTGGTAAGAAAACTTGTTTTTGACATCCATCTGTCAGATTTCATAATCGAAAAATACAGCTAATGCTAACATGATTCCGACGGACTTAAGCATCGCTACGGGTGAGAAATTCTCATCGTAGTCAACTCCTTGAACTTGTGGAAAGACTCTTTCCCACAAGTCAAGCTTCATAGACGGTAACATTACCGCCCACGTCTGTCTTCTTCTTAAAGATCCATTTATCTCAATGGCTTGATGATCATCGGGCAAGTCCACCAAAGTCCATACTTTGTTCTGACACATGGATCCTATCTCAGATTTCATGGCTTCTAACCATCTGTCGGAATACGGGCCCACCATCGCTTCTCCATAGCTCATAGGTTCATTGTTGTCTAACAACATGATATCTAAGGCATGATTATCGTACCACTCAGGAGTAGTACATATCCTTGTCTACCTATGAGGTTCGATAGCAACTTGATCCGAAGCTTCATGATCACTATCATTAACTTCCTCTTCAACAGACGTAGGCGCCATAGAAAACATCTTTCTGTGTTGCATCACTCTCTGGTTGAAGTAAAGGTTCGACAACCTCATCAAGTTCTATCTTCCTCCCACTCAATTCTTTCGAGAGAAACTCCTTCTCGAGAAAGGACCCATTCTTAGCGACAAACAATTTGCCCTCGGATCTGAGATAGAAGGTATACCCAACTGTCACCCTTGGGTATCCTATGAAGATGTGTTTTGTCCGCTTTGGGTTCGAGCTTCTCCGACTGAAGCCTTAAGCATCGCAGCCCCAAACATTAAGAAACGACAACTTTGGTTTCTTGCCAAACCAATGTTCATACGGCGTCGTCACAACGGACTTATATGGTGTCCTATCTAAAGTGAATGCAGCTGTCTCTAATGCATAACCTCAAAATAATAGCGGTAGATTGGTAAGAGACATCATAGATCGCACCATATCTCATAAGGTTCGATTACGATGTCCGGACACACCATTACCCTGTGGTGTTCCAGGTGGCTTCAACTGTGAAACAATTCTACAATGTCTTAAGTGTTTGCCAAACTCATAACTCAGAAAATCCCCTTTTGATCAGATCGTAGGAACATGATCTTCTTTGTTATGATGATTCTTAACTTCACTCTGAAACCGCTTGAACTTTTCAAATGTTTCAGACTTGTGCTACATTAAGTAAATATACCTATGTCTACTCAAATCGTCAGTGAAGATGAGAAAATAGCGATATCCACCGCACGCTTCAATTCTCATTGGATCACATGCATCAGCATGTATGATTTCCAACAAGTCACTTGCCCGTTTCATTGTACCTGAAGACGGGGTCTTAGTCATCCTGCCCATGAGGCATGGCTCACATGTGTCAAGCGATTCAAAATCAAGTGACTCCAAACATCCATCGACATGGAGTTTCTTCATGCATCTTACGCCAATATGACCTAAGCGGCAGTGCCACGAGAAAGTGGTACTATCATTATTAACTCTACATCTTTTGGCGTGAACATGTGTATTACCACGACCGAGATTCAATGAACCATTCACATAGGGTGCATGACCATGAAAGGTATCATTCATGTAAACAGAATAACCATTATTCTCTAACTTAAATGAATGACCGTATTGCAATGAACATGATCTAATCATATTCATGCTCAACATAGACACCTGATAACATCTATCTAGGTTCAATACTAATCCTGAAGGCAGATGGAGCATGCGATGGTGATCTCATCAACTTTGGAAACACTTCCAACACACATCGTCAAATCGCCCTTAGCCAGTCTTCGTTTAGTCCGTAGCTTTTGCTTCAAGTCACCAATAATAGTAACTGAACCAGTATCCAATACCCAGGTGCTACCAGGAGTACTAGTGAGGTACACATTAATAACACGTATAAATTTTGTTGAAGTTGCCAGCCTTCTTATCTACCATGCATTTGGGGTAATTCTGCTACCAGTGACCGTTCCCCTTACAATAGAAGCACTCAGTCTCGGGTTTGGGTTCAACCTTGGGTTCCTTCACTAGAGCAGCAACTGGTTTTCCATTCATGAAGTTTTCCTTCTAGCCCTTGCCCTTCTTGAAAAACAATGGTCTTGTTAAACCATCAACACTTGATGCTCCTTCTTGATTTCTACCTTTTGCGGTCTTAAGCACCGCGAACAGCTCCGGGATCAACTCCATCCCTTGCATGTCATAGTTCATCACGAAGATCTAGTAGCTTAGTCATAGTGGCTAGAGAACTCTATCAATCACTATCTTATCTGGAAGTTTAACTCCCACTTGATTTAAGTGATTGTAGCACCCAGACATTCTGAGCACATGCTCACTAGCTGAGCTATTCTCCTCCATCTTGTTGGCAAAAGAACTTGACAAAGGTCTCACACCTCTCAACACGGGCATGAGCCTGAAATCCCAATTTCAGCTCTTGGAACATCTCATATGATCTATGGCATTCAAAATGTCATTGGAATCCTGATTCTAAGCCGTAAAGTATGGTGCACTAAACTATCAAGTAGTCATCAGGATGTGTCTGTCAGGTATTCAGAACATCCACAGACGATGTTGTAGGGGTTTGCACATCAAGCGATGCATCAAAGACGTAAGCCTTCTGTGTAGCAGTGAGGACACTCCTCAGACTACGGACCTAGTCCACATCATTGCTTACAATATCTTTCAACTTAATCTTTCTCTAGGAACGTATTGAAACAGGGAGCTACAACGTGAGCTATTTATCCACAACATATTTGCAAAGACAATTAAGACTATGTTCATGATAATTGAGTTCATCTTAATCAAATTATTTAATGAACTCCCACTCAGATAGACATCCCTCTAGTCATCTAAGTGAAACATGATCCGAATCGACTAGGCCGTGTCCGATCATCACATGAGACGGACTAGTCATCAACGGTGAACATCTCATGTTGATCGTATCTTCTATACGACTCATGTTCGACCTTTCGGTCTTCCGTGTTCCGAGGCCATGTCTGTACATGCTAGGCTCGTCAAGTCAACCTAAGTGTTTCGCATGTGTCCCGAGGCCATGTCTGTACATGCTAGGTTCGTCAACACCCGTTGTATTCGAACGTTAGAATCTATCACACCCGATCATCACGTGGTGCTTCAAAACAACGAACCTTCGCAACGGTGCACAGTTAGGGGGAACACTTTTCTTGAAATTTTAGTGAGGGATCATCTTATTTAAGCTACCGTCGTTCTAAGCAAATAAGATGTAAAACATGATAAACATCACATGCAATCAAATAGTGACATGATATGGCCAATAGCATTTTGCTCCTTTTGATCTCCATCTTTGGGGCTCCATGATCATCGTTGTCACCGGCATGACACCATGATCTCCATCATCATGATCTCCATCATCGTGTCTTCTTGAAGTTGTCTCGTCATCTATTACTTCTACTACTATGGCTAACGCTTTAGCAATAAAGTAAAGTAATTACATGACGTTTATGTTGACACGCAGGTCATAAATAAATTAAGACAACTCCTATGGCTCCTGCCGGTTGTCATACTCATCGACATGCAAGTCGTGATTCCTATTACAAGAACATGATGAATCTCATACATCACATATATCATTCATCACATCATTTTGGCCATATCACATCACAAGGCATATGCTGCAAAAAAAACAAGTTAGACGTCCTCTAATTGTTGTTGCAAGTTTTTACGTGGCTGCTATAGGTTTCTAGCAAGAACGTGTCTTACCTACGCCAAAACCACAACGTGATATGCCAATTTCTATTTACCCTTCATAAGGACCCTTTTCATCGAATCCGATCCGACTAAAGTGGGAGAGACAGACACCCGCAAGCCACCTTATGCAACTAGTGCATGTCAATCGGTGGAACCAGTCTCACGTAAGCGTACGTGTAAGGTCGGTCCGGGCCGCTTCATCCCACGATGCCGCCGAATCAAGATAAGACTAGTAACGGCAAGCAAATTGACAATATACATGCCCACAACTGCTTTGTGTTCTACTCGTGCATAGAAACTACGCATAGACCTAGCTCATGATGCCACTGTTGGGGATCGTAGCAGAAATTTAAAATTTTCTACGCATCACCAAGATCAATCTATGGAGTAATCTAGCAACGAGGGGAAGGAGAGTGCATCTACATACCCTTGTAGATCTCTAAGAGGAAGCGTTCAAGTGAACGGGGTTGATGGAGTCGTACTCGTCGTGATCCAAATCACCGATGATCCTAGCGCCGAACGGACGGCACCTCCGCGTTCAACACACATACGGAACGGAGACGTCTCCCACGCCTTGATCCAGCAAGGAGGAAGGAGAGGTTGAGGAAGAGAGTCCAACAGTAGCACGACGGCGTGGTGGTGATGGAGTGGCAGTTCTCCGCCAGGGCTTCGCCAAGCTCACGCGGAGGAGGAGAGGTATTGGAGGGGAGGGGCTGCGCCAGGTTCAAAGGGTGTGGCCGCCCTCCCACCCCTCCACTATTTATAGGTGGGGAGAGAGGGGGCCGGCCCCCCTAGATCCCATCTAGGGTTGGGGGCGGCAGCCAAGGGGGGGAGGAGTGCCTCCCAAGTCAAGTGGAGGCCCTCCCCCTTAGGGTTTCCCCTCTCCCATGCGCATGGGCCTTGGGGGGGCTGGTGCCCTTGGCCCATTAAGGTTAGGGCGCCCCCCACAGCCCATGCTGCTGTATTGGACATGGTGGAACATTTTCTGGACCTCCGGACTCCTCCGGAATCCTCCGGAACCTTCCGGAAGCTTCCCGGTACAATACCGGAAAAAAGTGAACTTTTCCCGGAACCCGAACAACAACTTTCCATATATAAATCTTTACCTCCGGACCATTCCGGAACTCCTCGTGATGTCTGTGATCTCATCCGGGACTCCGAACACATTCGGTAATCACATACAAGTCTTCCTAATAACCCTAGCGTCATCGAACCTTAAGTGTGTAGACCCTACGGGTTCAGGAACCATGCAGACATGACCGAGACAACTCTCCGGCCAATAACCAATAGCGGGATCTGGATACCCATGTTGGCTCCCACATGTTCCACGATGATCTCATCGGATGAACCACGATGTCGAGGATTCAATCAATCCCGTATCCAATTCCCTTTGTCCAGCGGTATTGTACTTGCCCGAGATTCGATCGTCGGTATCCCGATACCTTGTTCAATCTCGTTACCGGCAAGTCTCTTTACTCGTTCCATAACACATCATCCCGTGATCAACTCCTTGATCACATTGTGCACATTATGATGATGTCCTACCGAGTGGGCCCAGAGATACCTCTCCGTTTACACAAAGTGACAAATCCCAGTCTCGATTCGTGCCAACCCAGCAGACACTTTCGGAGATACCTGTAGTGTACCTTTATAGCCACCTAGTTACATTGTGACGTTTGGCACACCCAAAGCACTCCTACGATATCCGGGAGTTGCATAATCTCATGGTCTAAGGAAATGATACTTGACATTAGAAAAGCTTTAGCAAACGAACTACACGATCTTGTGCTAGGCTTAGGATTGGGTCTTCTCCATCATATCATTCTCCTAATGATGTGATCCCGTTTCCAACGACATCCAATGTCCATGGTTAGGAAACCGTAACCATCTATTGATCAACGAGCTAGTCAACTAGAGGCTTACTAGGGACATGGTGTTGTCTATGTATCCACACATGCATCTGAGTTTCCTATCAATACAATTATAGCATGGATAATAAACGATTATCATGAACAATGAAATATAGTATAATAATAACCAATTTATTATTGCCTCTAGGGCATATTTCCAACAATAAACTCATGCAATATGATGAAAACCCCATCTTGTTATCCTCGATGGCAACAATACAATACGTGCCTTGCTGCCCCTACTGTCACCGGGAAAGGACACCGCAAGATTGAACCCAAAGCTAAGCACTTCTCCCATTGCAAGAAATATCAATCTAGTAGGCCAAACCAAACTGATAATTCGAAGAGACTTGCAAAGATAACCAATCATACATAAAAGAATTCAGAGAAGATTCAAATGTTGTTCATTGATAGACTTGATCATAAACCCACAATTCATCGATCTCAACAAACACACCGCAAAAAGAAGATTACATCAAATAGATCTCCACAAGAGAGGGGGAGAACATTGTATTGAGATCCAAAAAGAGAGAAGAAGCCATCTAGCTAATAACTATGGACCCGTAGGTCTGAGGTAAACTACTCACACTTCATCGGAGGGGCTATGGTGATGATGTAGAAGCCCTCCGTGATCGATGCCCCCTCCGGCGGAGCTCCGGAACAGGCCCCAAGATGGGATCTCGTGGATACAGAAAGTTGCGGCGGTGGAATTAGGGTTTTGGCTCCGTATCTGATCATTTGGGGGTACGTAGGTATATATAGGAGGAAGGAGTACGTCGGTGGAGCAACAAGGGGCCCACGAGGGTGGAGGGCGCGCCTGGGGGGTAGGCGCGCCCCCTACCTCATGGCCTTCTCTTTTGTTTCTTGACATAGGGTCCAAGTCTCCTGGGTCTTGTTCGTTGAGAAAATCACGTTCCCGAAGGTTTTATTCCGTTTGGACTCCGTTTGATATACCTTTTCTTCGAAACCCTAAAATAGGCAAAAAAAACAGCAATTCTGGGCTGGGCCTTCGGTTAGTAGGTTAGTCCCAAAAATAATATAAAAGTGGATAATAAAGCCCAGTAATGTCCAAAACAGTAGATAATATAGCATGGAGCAATCAAAAATTATAGATATGTTGGAGACGTGTCAAGCAGCCACATAAAACTTGCAACAACAAAGTAGAGGACGTCTAACTTGTTTTTGCAGGGCTTGTTGTGATGTGATATGGTCAAGACGTGATGAGATATAAGTTGTTGTATGAGACGATCATGTTTTTGTTGAAGTTATCGGCAACTGGCAAAAGCCTTATGGTTGTCTCTTTATTGCATAAGATGCAAGCGCCAAGTAATTTCTTTACTTTATCGCTATGCAATAGCAATAGTTGCAAGAGCAATAGTTTGCGAGACGACCATGTGATGACACGTTGATAGAGATCAAGATGATGGAGATCATGGTGTCATGTCGGTGACGATAGAGATCATGACGGTACTTTGGAGATGGAGATCAAAGGCGCAAGATGATCATGGCCATATCATGTCACATACTTTGATTGCATGTGATGTTTATCCTTTATGCATCTTATTTTTCTTAGTTCGGCGATAGCATTATAAGATAATCTCTCACTGAATTTCAAGGTATAAGTGTTCTCCCTGAGTATGCACCGTTGCGACATTTCGTCATGCCGAGACACCACGTGATGATTGGGTGTGATAAGCTCTACGTTCACATACAACAGGTGCAAGCCAGTTTTGCACACGCGGAATACTCGGGTTAAACTTGACGAGCCTAGCATATGCAGATATGGCCTC
Source organism: Triticum urartu (assembly GCF_003073215.2). Lineage (NCBI taxonomy): Eukaryota > Viridiplantae > Streptophyta > Magnoliopsida > Poales > Poaceae > Triticum > Triticum urartu. Next base: position 74,403,451 of record NC_053022.1, on the reverse strand, counting down.
GGAACACTGGAGACCGAAAGGTCGAGCGTGAATCATATAGTAGATATGATCAACATAGTGATGTTCACCATTGAAAACTACTCGGTCTCACGTGATGATCGGACATGGTTTAGTTGATTTGGATCACGTGATCATTTAGATGACTAGAGGGATGTCTATCTAAGTGGGAGTTCTTAAGTAATATGATTAATTGAACTTTAATTTATCATAAACTTAGTCCTGATAGTATTTGCATAACTATGTTGTAGATCAATAGCTCGCTATGTAGCTCCCTGTTTATTTTCATATGTTCCTACAGAAAAAACTAAGTTGAAAGATGTTAGTAGCAATGATGCGGATTAGATCTGTGATCTAAGGATTATCCTCATTGCTGCACAGAAGAATTATGTCCTTGATGCACCGCTAGGTGACAGACCGATTGGAAGAGCAGATGTAGACGTTATGAACGTTTGGCGAGCTCGATATGATGACTACTTGATAGTTTAGTGCACCATGCTTTACGGCTTAGAATCGGGGCTTCAAAGACGTTTTGAACGCCATGGAGCATATGAGATATTCCAAGAGTTGAAATTAGCATTTCAGACTCATGCCCATGTCGAAAGGTATGAGACCTTTGACAAGCACTTTGCCTACAAGATGGAGGAGAATAGCTCAGCTAGTGAGCATGTGCTCAGAATGTCTGAGTACTACATTCACTTGAATCAAGTGGGAGTTAATCTTCCAGATAAGATAGTGATTGACAGAGTTCTCTAGTCACTATCACCAAGTTACTGGAACTTTGTGATGACATATAATATGCAAGCGATAACGGAAACGATTTCCAAGCTCTTCATGATGCTGAAATCAATGAAGGTAGAAATCAAGAAAAGCATCAAGTGTTGATGGTTGACAAGACCACTAGTTTTAAGAAAAGGGAAAATGGAAGAAGGGGAACTTCAAGAAGAACGGCAAGCAAGTTGCTGCTCAAGTGAAGAAGCCCGAGTCTAGACCTAAGCCTGAGACTAAGTGCTTCTACTGCAAAGGGACTGGTCACTGGAAGCAGAACTGCCCCAAATATTTGGCGGATAAGAAGGATGGCAAAGTGAACAAAGGTATATTTGATATACATGTTATTGATGTGTATTTTACTAGTGTTTATAGCAACCCCTCGGTATTTGATACTAGTTCAGTTGCTGAGATTAGTAACTCGAAACGGGAGTTGCAGAATGAACAGAGACTAGTTAAGGGTGAAGTGACGATGTGTGTTGGAAGTGGTTCCAAGATTGATATGATCATCATCGCACACTCCCTATACTTTTGGGATTAGTGTTGAACCTAAATAAATGTTATTTGGTGTTTGCGTTAAGCATGGATATGATTTGATCATGTTTATTGCAATACGATTATTCATTTAAAGTCAGAGAATAATTGTTGTTCTGTTTGCATGAATAAAGCCTTCAATGGTCATACACCCAGGGTGAATGGTTTATTGAATCTCGGTCGTAGTGATACACATATTCATAATATTGAAGCCAAAAAATGCAAAGTTAATAATGATAGTGCAACTTATTTGTGGCACTGCCGTTTAGGTCATATTGGTGTAAAGCGCATGAAGAAAATCCATGCTGATGGGCTTTTGGAATCACTTTATTATGAATCAGTTGATGCTTGCGAACCATGCCTCATGGGCAATATGACTAAGACTCCGTTCTCCGGAACAATGGAGTGAGCAACAGACTTGTTGGAAATAATACATACTGATGTATGTAGTCCGATGAGTGTTGAGGCTCGTGGCAGGTATCGTTATTTTCTGACCTTCACAGATGATTTGAGTAAGATATGGGTATATCTTCTTGATGAAACATAAATCTGAAACATTTGAAAAGTTCAAAAAATTTCAGAGTGAAGTGGAAAATCATCGTAACAAGAAAATAAAGTTTCTACGATCTGATCATGGAGGAGAATATTTGAGTTACGAGTTTGGTCTTCATTTGAAACAATGCAGAAGAGTTTCGCAACTAACGCCACCTGGAACATCACAGCATAATGGTGTGTCCGAACATCGTAACCGTACTTTATTAGATATGGTGCAATCTATGATGTCTCTTACCGATTTATCACTATCGTTTTGGGGTTATGCATTAGAGACAAATGCATTCACGTTAAATAGGGCACCATCTAAATCCGTTGAGACGACACCATATGAACTGTGGTTTGGCAAGAAACCAAAGTTGTCGTTTCTTAAAGTTTGGGGTTGCGATGCTTATGTGAAAAAGTTTCATCCTGATAAGCTCAAACCCAAATCAGAGAAATGTGTCTTCATAGGATACCCAAAGGAGACAGTTGGGTACACCTTCTATCACAGATCCGAAGGCAAGACATTCGTTGCTAAGAATGGATCCTTTATAGAGAAGGAGTTTCTCTCGAAAGAAGTGAGTGGGAGAAAAGTAGAACTTGATGAGGTAACTGCACCTGCTCCCTTATTGGAAAGTAGTTCATCACAGAAATTAGTTCCTGTGACTCCTACACCAATTAGTGAGGAAGCTAATGATGATGATCATGTAACTTTAGCTCAAGTTACTACCAAACCTCGTAGCTCAACCAGAGTGAGATCCGCACCAGAATGGTACGGTAATCCTGTTCTGGATGTCATGTTACTTGACCATGACGAACCTACGAACTATGAGGAAGCGATGATGAGCCCAGATTCCGCGAAATGGCTTGAGGCCATGCATGAAATCTGAGATGGGATCCATGTATGAGAACAAAGTATGGACTTTGATTGACTTGCCCGATGATCGGTGAGTCATTAAGAATAAATGGATCTTCAAGAGGAAGACGGATGCTGATAGTAGTGTTACTATCTACAAAGCTCGAATTGTCGCAAAATGTTTGCGAAAAGTTCAAGGTGTTGACTACGATGAGATTTTCTCACTCGTATTGATGCTTAAAAGTCTGTCCGAATCATGTTAGCAGTTGCCGCATTTTACGAAATCTGGCAAATGGATGTCAAAACTGTATTCCTTCATGGATTTCTTAAAAAAGAGTTGTATATGATGCAACCAGAAGGTTTTGTTGATCCTAAAGGTGCTAACAAAGTGAGCAAGCTCCAGCGACCCATCTATGGACTGGTGCAAGCATCTCGGAGTTGGAATATATGCTTTGATAAAGTGATCAAAGCATATGGTTTTATATAGACTTGCGGGAAGCCTGTATTTACAAGAAAGTGAGTGGGAGCACTATAACATTTCTGATAAGTATATGTGAATGACATATTGTTGATCAGAAATAATGTAGAATTTTATGGAAAGCATAATGGTGTGTTTGAAAAGAGTTTTTCAAAGAAAGACCTCGATGAAGCTGCTTACACATTGAGCATCAAGATCTATAGAGATAGATCAAGATGCTTGATAAGTCTTTTTCAATGAGTACATACCTTGACAAGATTTTGAAGTAGTTCAAAATGGAACAGTCAAAGAAGGAGTTCTTTTCTGTGTTGCAAGGTGTGAAGTTGAGTAATGACTCAAAACCCGACCACAGCAGAAAATAGAAAGAGAATGAAAATTCATTCCCTATGCCTCAGTCATAGGTTCTATAAAGTATGCTATGCTGTTTAACAGTCCTATTGTACACCTTAGCATCTTTCTGGCAATGGGGTACAATAGTGATCTAGGAGTAGATCACTGGACAGCGGTCAAAATCATCCTTAGAGGACTAAGGAAATATTTCTCGGTTACGGAGGTGATAAAAGAGTTCGTCGTAAAGAGTTACGTCAATGCAAGCTTTTTACATCGATCTAGATGACTCTAAGTCTTGATCTGGATATATATTGAAAGTGGGAGCAATTAGCTAGAGTAGCTCCGTGCAGAGCATTGTAGACATAGAAATTTGCAAAATACGTACGAATCTGAATGTTGCAGACCTGTAGGATAAACTTCTCTCACAAGCAAAGCATGATCACTCTTTGGGTGTTAATCACATAGCGATGTAAACTAGATTATTGACTCTAGTAAACCCTTTGGTATTAGTCACATGGAGATGTGAACTAATCACATAAAGATGTGAACTAGATTATTGACTCTAGTGCAAGTGGGAGACTGAAGGAAATATGCCCTAGAGGCAATAATAAAGTTATTATTTATTTCCTTATATCATGATAAATGTTTATTATTCATGCTAGAATTGTATTAACCGGAAACTTAGTACATGTGTGAATACATAGACAAACAGAGTGTCACTAGTATGCCTCTACTTGACTAGCTCGTTGAATCAAAGATGGTTAAGTTTCCTAGCCATGGACATGAGTTGTCATTTGATTAACGGGATCACATCATTAGAGAATGATGTGATTGACTTGACCCATTCCGTTAGCTTAGCACGCTGATCGTTTAGTTTGTTGCTACTTCTTTCTTCATGACTTATACATGTTCCTCTGACTATGAGATTATGCAACTCCCGAATACCGGAGGAACACTTTGTGTGCTACTAAATGTCACAATGTAACTGGGTGATTATAAAGGTGCTCTACAGGTGGCTCCGATGGTACTTGTTGAGTTGGCATAGATCGAGATTAGGATTTGTCACTCCGATTGTCGGAGAGGTATCTCTGGGCCCTCTCGGTAATGCACATCACTATAAGCCTTGCAAGCAATGTGACTAATGAGTTAGTTGTGGGATGATGCATTACGGAACGAGTAAATAGACTTGCCGGTAATGAGATTGAACTAGGTATTGAGATACCGACGATCGAATCTCGAGTAAGTAACATACCGATGACAAAGGGAACAACGTATACCGTTATGCGGTTTGACCGATAAAGATCTTCGTAGAATATGTAGAAGCCAATATGATCATCCAGGTTCCGCTATTGGTTATTGACCGGAGATGAGTCTCGGTCATGTCTACATAGTTCTCGAATCCATAGGGTCCGCACGCTTAACGTTCGGTGACAATCGGTATTATGAGTTTATGTGTTTTGATGTACTGAAGGTTGTTCGGAGTCCCGGATGAGAACAGGGACATGACGAGGAGTCTCAAAATGTTCGAGATGTAAAGATCGATATATTGGAAGGCTATATTCAGACATCGGAAAGGTTCTGAGTGGTTCGGGTATTTATCGGAGTACCGGAGAGTTACGGAAATTCGTCGGGGAGTATATGGGCCTTATTGGGCTTTAGGGGAAAGAGAGAGGGGAGGTTGCGTGCCCCCCAAGGCCTAGTCCGAATTGGACTAGGGGAGGGGCGGCGCCCCCTCCTTCCTTCTCTTCTCTTTTCCCTTTCCTTCTCTCCTACTCCTACTACATGGAAGGGGGGATCCTACTCCCGGTGGGAGTAGGACTCCCCAGGGCGCACCATAGTAGAGGGCCGTCCCTCCCCCCTCCACTCCTTTATATATGGGGGAGGGGAGCACCCCATGGACACACAAGTTGATCAGTTGATCTTTTAGCCGTGTGCGGTGCCCCCCTCCACCATAATCCACCTCGGTCATATCGTAGCGGTGCTTAGGCGAAGCCCTGCATCGGTAGCATCATCATCACCGTCATCACGCCGTCGTGCTGACGAAACTCTCCCTCGAAGATCTGCTGGATCGGAGTTCGTGGGACGTCACCGAGCTGAACGTGTGCTGAACTCGGAGGTGTCGTACCTTCGGTACTTGGATCGGTTGGATCGTGAAGACGTACGACTACATCAACCGCGTTAAGTATTACGTCAGCACATATAAGATGACTAACAGAAACCAAAGATAATTTAGCACATATAAGCTGACTAACTGGACAATTATACCTTTGGTAGAGTCAATGTTCCCCTGCACAACAATGGGAGAACCAAATATGAAAGATTGAGAAATTTAAACCTTGCCCTTATTATTATTATTATTAAGTTGTAAAATAAGGATTGTCCTCTTCACCATGTTTCATTTTAGAGAGGGAGTGAATGTTAATGATTAAGATAAATGCGTTGGTCAATGTTTTATAAAATTCTTTGCTTTCTTTATCAATTATATAGATGTTGAAACTTGTGTGTAGTGTCATACTTGTTGAGCTTGTTTTTATTCATGACAATGGCCAGGTTCTATATTTACTTGTTGAGGCAATAGATGGAGCAATATTTCATGAGCGATCTTACGATTACGCCCATGTGAACTTCTATGCTAATGCTAAGAATGGCCCAAAGAAGAACAATCCAAAGTGCTTGTTTTTGCTGAGCTCAAACATGTTGGACGGCGAGTTAACGCAATGGCTTTAACTTATTTCCATTTTCTTGATGAGAATAAACAAACTAGTAAGTATTTTTAGATGTTCTACTTTGCTTATTTGAAAATTGCTTAGATATCTCATGAATTATCTACAGCTGGATGTCGTGATGTTGCTCGAAGCTCTCGCATGATTCGGGATCGAGAAGCATTAACGTGCGCATCAAGAGCGCATCCTCGCGGTGTCCACGTCGGATCGCTAGAGAAAAAAATCACTGGGAGATTCGATTGGGCAAAGACTAAAATAACACCTCCCTCTTCTTTTTCTCACGAAGCAAACCCCAATCTCCATCTCCGCACGCAACTACTCCTCTGCCTCGCCGCCGCCGCCATTGCCGCACCTCATCTCCATCCCATTGCAGCAACACACTGCCAGCCTACCTCGTCTCCCCTCCGCCGGTGCGGTACTAGCCGCCCCCACCGAGCCCTAGCAGCAACAGGAGTTGTGAACATCGCAGATCAAGGGAGTGGTGGATGATTTAGGTCACGAGAGGCGAGGATATTGGGGATGGGTGCGGTGGAAGGAGCAGGTCATCATGAGGGTGGCGGGGACCCACTCGTCCCTCCTTCCTCGGTCGATCGCGGCGTCTCCCGCCCGGGCTCATGCGCCCACGGTGGCAGCGGCTGCAGAGAAGGGCGAAGGGATCCCGCTCTCTCCTCTTGCATTATGCGTCACCTCTGCTCCTCCCATCCCTCACCGCCATCTCCATGCCTATGGCTTCCTCGGGGCGCCATCGACTCGATCTGTCATACCTAGGTCGCCGGCGCAGCCGCTGTCCATGGTCATGTCTGGAGGTCGTCTTGGGCACAGGGATGCAGTGTGGTTTGAGGATGAAGAATAACTGGTAAGTCTTCTCACAATGTTTGGATAATTTTTTATTTCCAGATCGGGCTCCTTATAACAATTATTTGTTCATCTTGTAGAAGTTCAAATATATACCTCAGGACAATCCGGTGGAACAAAAAAGAAATTTTATATTTATTAGAGACAAATAGAGATTACCTGGTAATGTATATGACAACCCCTTATTTTCTGTAAAATGTTAGCGCAAATGACCAATGTGGTGTGAATTCCACTACTGCAGATATCTTGTTGATGGCACTATTTTTTGTCACTATGAAAACATGGATTATTATCACACTATGGTTCCTATTGGCGCCTATTGCTCGGAAGTATGAGGTCGGACCTTTATATTTAAGTAACTCCTTAGTTTGCTTCTCTAGAAAAATAATTATTATTAGCATTATCGGACAGGGGAATAATACCTAATACTGAGGTACATGTAGCATTGGGCCAGTTTGAACATACATACCAATCTCTATCTTGTCCAAGACAGTGGAATAAATACATGTACTTTGCTTGGAAAAATAGAGTTTGAACATACATACCAATTTCTGTCTTGTCCAAGACAGGGGAATAAATACCTGTACTTTGCTTGGAAAATAGAAACCGGGGTTTACTACCTTACTTAAACTGGTTTCCTATTCCATGTATAAACCTGTAATTTTACGACTCAGCCACAGAACTCAAGTGCATGTAATCTTTCGGCAAATTTTTATGCCTGATGTATAGATTCTCTGTGTAGCAACGGTGCCACAGTTTCCATAGTACAATTAGCAAGCCTCACAACGTTCTATTTGGTGCTAGATTTCTGATTATTGACAGATATTTTTGTATACTGTATGCCCAGATACTTGCGATGGGTTTCTTGATCATACTTTTTAGTCTTGGAAGAAGACAACAAGGTGATGTTAGGTATCTTATCTAGCTTTTCAGTATGTGATGTTGTTGTGTTGTTTAGGGTGAAAAGTTGGCTTTCATAGTTCAGAACAAATAAAGCCTAGGAACATAATGGTCTTCAATGCCATTGGAATAGTTTTATTCTTACAATATTCATATTTGTTTGTACTCAGTGGTTTCAATTGTTGGGAAAAGGGGGGATGGATAGGGAAGAACAAAGGATGTCTTATACTCTCTTTGTATTTAAGGCTAACCAATTTTTTGTTATTGAGTAGTGATATTACATAGAATCATGTTTATTGCATTATAGTTTGTTTTCTTATGTGGTGTCTCCTTAATATAAAATGTATGTCATATTAGTATTGTGATGATCGTGAATTCTGGAAGAGGACTTGTCACCTGTACCTTTGGATTATTTACATGTCCAGCACTCATTTTATTATCTATTATATTAGGGGGCAGGCTATATATCCTTTAGATTTGTCGACCCACGAAATAAGTAGCATAACCATCATTCTATCAGTGTAAATGGTATTGTGAGGTAGTTTAGTGGTCAACAAGGATTGTATAAGGATGGAAAACACACATTTAAGACAGTGTTCTTATTTTGTATTCTTCCTTAGCAAGCACTTCTTCTTGATCCTTCTTTGTTCTATTTCTCCCCCTTGTCATGATAATATCTTGAGTCATCTTTGCAAGAGCTTCTAACAAAAAGTTGAACATCTTAACAGGCTCGTATACCCAAAGTGGAAACTTGTTCCAGTAAACAAGTTCTCTAAGTTGAATATCTATGCAGTTCTGATTCTGAATGAGCATTTCTGAATGTATTAATTAATCACTTTTGAATCCTTCACAAACACCACACTGTAACCCTTGAAGTCATGTTAACGTTACTTCTTCATACTGGATCTAAACTTTTGGCTTTAAACTTCAATAGATATTTATTCTTCATACATGCCCATCTCATTTTATGTGTACGGAGGCTAACCACTATTTTTGTAATTCTGAATTGTAGGTCCATACTTGTCCTCTGTAAATGGTCATTCCATCAAAGTTAACATTATCGTGGTCATCATTGAGAAGCCGAACGGTAGCACCAAAATATAAAGTGAAGAGACCCACTTATCCAGAACAAGGTAGATCATCATGCTGTCATACCATACATCAAATGGTGTGCCGCAAATACAATCGCCAATCTTAGAAAACTCAACGAACATTAAGGAGATTGGCTTGTATGGACTCACCATTCGCCCTCTCAGAACAAAATCACCAATCTAAATTGTTCGAATAAGAACTACTTCTTAGTTTCCATGTTCTGTTACAATGGTCCCTGTTTTTTTTCAAATCTGCAGATTTTAATTATGAATCTAATTCAGATTTGTTCCATGTTTTTTGTTTGCAGTAAAAATCTTACTAGAGGCAACTGGATATAGGAAACAAAGTGAACTACCAGTTTTCTGTTGAACAATCACTACTCTGGTTTTATTGTGACGTGTACCTAAATTTATTCTTAGAGAAAACTTGACATGCAGACTGCATGTTCTTATGTATTGTTTCAGTAACAATGATTGCATAGTAATTCAGTTATAACTATGTAACAGAAGATGGCAGGAACAATGGTACAAATTCAAGTATGTACATGCCAAAGTTGATAGGTTTAACTCTAGGCATTGCATTACTATGTCATGTTGTACTATTCTTTAAAGAATTTGTAGGGGGTACTAGAAAATATGACTCGATGAGGGATGCATTGATTTAAAAAAACGGCCTGAAAGTATCGAGTTTAGTAAAATATTGTATAGCCTTCTCCTAGAAGTTTGATACACTTTTCAAGAAAACAAACTTTTTTTAATCATTAATCTATAACTTTTCTCATATTTGAACATCAGTGTTATTTGAGTTCGGTTACAAAAAGTGGCATGTTAAAAACTTAAAATAGGTGGCTTGATGCAACTTTTGCAAAGTTTGTTAAAAGAAACGCAATGACGGTGCATTTCATTCTCATATGTGGTCTTTTTACAGTCCAATGCATCCTTTGGAATGGGACTTGAGCAGGCAAGGTTTCCCTCTACATCCACCGTCCACATAGGCAAATCGACAAATCTCACTATGGTGGTGTATCATAAAGCTCCCCAAGCAATTCAATTGGATATTTCTAGGGATCAATTACGGGAAATCACATAGGTACCCTCAGTTTATCTCAATTTGCAGTTATTTGAATGACTATGTATTGTTGTATTGCCGTGCTCCGCGGGTTGGCGTTGGCCGCCAACAACGACGAGGCTGGCGGCTCGGGCGCGGGCGTCATCAACCTTGATCGGTGTCCTGTTTTTTCTTTAGTTTTTAGTTTTTGTTATGATCAGTGTCCTGTTTTTTCTTTTATAAATTGCAATGAACGACCGAAGCTCGACGAAGATGTCCTAATCTCATTGTATTTGAGTATCATTTATTTAGCTCTTCCAAAATTTATAGTGTGGCTTCTTGTAACATGCCATTTTCATGTGTTTATGAAGATTGCAAAAAAACAACTGAAATAAACGACTGCCAACTTGGCACCGCCCCAACTTTCTTTGAGGAGGCGCCACAAGGTGGCGCTCCAACCCCTAGTATATACCATTGCTATGCTTGTACCAATGATATCAAGCATCCCGTGGGATCAAGCTATAAGGCAGGCCACTTTGTTGTCTCATATTACTTTGAGGATTTGGTAATATCTACAAATGTACGCCTTGTTAGAACTTACTAGTGTGGTACAGTAAGCAGAAATCTGCCAACTGTAACTTGAAAGACATGATGTGCTCTAGTATGGACCATCATAAAGAAATCTATCAACTGTAACTCGAAAGACACGTACTAAAGAGCAATAATCTGATCCGCATATCAGCCCTCACAAAAGAAGCAACAACACCAATATGCTTGGTGAGCTCAGAGCATCTCCAACAGCTGCGCCAAACAAGCGCCGCGCCGCAAAATTGCCCATTTTAGCGCGTGCGCGCAACCGGTATAGTGGCTCCAGCAGACGCGCAAAAACCGTGCGTGCAGCATATCTAGTTTAACGCGCGGGCCGAAACTCCATCGTGCGCCGCTTATTTGCTGCGCCCGCTCCCGCGCGCTGGACTCTCGCGCGCTCGCTCGCAACTCACCCCCCCCCTCCAGCCGCGGCACCGCCGCCGCCCGCGCCACCCGACGATCGTTCCGACGCTTCCCCGGCCTATTCCCGCGCCGCGGCGGCTTCCTCCGCCCCCCTCTAGTCACCGCCGCCCCTCGCGCGCGTCCGTCCTCCGATGAACAGCGCCCGGGCGCTCGCTGCTGCTCAGCGCCCGCAAGGTGTTCGACAAAACGCCTGCAAGGTATGTATTGCTCAAACCTCATGAATTTGGTGCATGTTGATTGTAGTTTTTATAGCATAGTATTGAACATTGTACATGAGTTCGTCGTACGATTCTTTCGAAGAAGAATTTGATATGGAAGAGGGGGAGGATCTTGCAATGATCCTAGCTATGCACATCAATAAAAAACCGAAGCACGATGGTTCAGTTATGGGTCGGCAAAGAATTTGAAGGGATAGGATTGAAATTGAACTATTTATTTTGATTTATTTTGTTTGTGTTTGATCTTTTTGCTTCTGTTTTGGAATGCATATGTTGTTTGTGCGGGAGTCGCGCGCGCTGCATTTTTGCGCGCTGCTGGAGCTGCGCGCGCGCTGCATTTTAGTGTGGCTGCTGGAGCCAGCGCTGCCCGCCGCTCCAAACCAGGCGATGGGCGCACGACAAAGTAGTTTTTAGCGCGTGGCGCGTTCGGCGGCTGTTGGAGATGCTCTCATACTTCACAGGGTCGCATGCAACACTAATAGTAGTTGTATTGTCTGACAATAGGATAGTAGGTGTAGTAGCAGACATACTAAACTCTTGAAGTAATCACCATAACCAAGTCACTCCTATACTCAAAAGAGTCATAGCTCGCAATTCAGTGTCTTCACTCGAACAGAAACTTTAGTTTGTTTCTTTGTCTTATAGGCTATGAGAGAACCACCAAAAAACACATTAAGCAGAATGTGAACGGCGGTATAAGGGATCGGTCGCCCATGTAGTGGTCGAGAGGCGTGCAGTTGTAAAGAAGCGTCCGAATAGACCTGAAGTTATAAAAAAATTGAGCAAAGGAAGAAAAGATGGTGAGTAATCACATTACAAAGTTATAGGAGAAGAACACGAAGAAAATGACTAAGCCAGGGTTATCCCCTTTTCAAAAAAAACCCGAAGATGATGGGGGTGGAAGCAAAACAAACTGACTTAAAATATAAACAGGATAAGAGGTATCCACACGAGTGACAACTATAGACGAAGTCATCATAGGTGCCTCATATGTCAACTAAAACGTCTCCTCCCACTGAACAAATGCAAGCATTGTCCGTCTAACCATCCAACCACAGATTCTTTTTCTACCCGCGAATGTGTGTAGTACCTATTTGACAAGGGTGGTTTTTTCTTTGTACTACTTACTAGTACAATATACAAAACCTATGTCGTGAGCCATTCAGATGCATTCGTTGTCGTCGTCCTCGTCATCGGGAGAGGTTCTGTCGTGCCCGCTGTCTTATTGCTCGCGGTCACTCTCCGGTCGCTCGTGCTCCTCTACAGCGCAGTCGATCCCCATGCGTCCAGCCTTGTCCTTCGCTGACCAGGAGCTGGGCTGAGGTCGTGGGTCACTTGTCGCTGCGTGTGTCGGAGCCGCCAAGGTCCCAATCTGGGTGTTGCAAAGATTTCAATGTCAGCGCCTTTTTGGCCTCTGCTTTGGAGCCCCGGATTGCCCTGTTGCGCACAGAGTTCCTTCAGGAGGTTGAGCTGCTCCGCATTGAGCTTCGCGACGCTCTTGAAAAGCTTCATGTTGTGTCGGTTGTGCCTTTGTTGTCCGAGCTCCAGGTTGGTTCCATTGATGGGGAGGCTGAATGCTTCTTTGGAGATTTTTCTCCTCGTGTTGTGCATGCGACGCCGTCTGTTCGTGGGAGTGTGGACATCTCCCAGGTCGTGGCTCCAGTTCTACAGATTATGCACGAGTTGCAGAAGCTTTGTGGGGAATCATCTATGGTGCTACCGACGAAGTTGGGCTCATTGGAGACCTTGGCGGTGGCCATGACGCCCTCACCACCATCGTCGGAGTCTTGCCAGCCACCCTCCTTTGTGGACAATGGAGGCTTAGTTGTTTCTGTCACTCTCTCATCTATGACCTTTGAGCATGTGGCCTCTTTGAGTACCGAGGTTGATGAGATAGATGTGTTGGCCCCTAACTTCTAGGCTCTGCCTTGTGAGCAACTTGAGATGCCCGAGTACATCGTGTCGGTTGTGCCTGTGGCTGATGGTGCTGAGGCGGTCGGTATGTTGGCGCATGATCACTTGGAGCCCACCCAGCCGCTCGCCTTTGTGGAGCATGGAGGTTCTGATGTTGCGGTCACTCACTCGCACGTGACTGTTGGGTAGGTTTCTGTGTGTGACAAGGTCGATGTGATTCTCTTTCAGATAAAACTTCACAGCTTGCTCAAACGTTTGGAGAGGGCTAGCCCTGGATCAGGCAAGGCGATTGTGGAAGAGGCTCTTAGGTGCAAAGGAAAGAAGAATGACGCCACAGGAAAGGTGTCCGCAGCTGCTTGATGGATGATCATTAGTCTCTTGGATTGTCCTTATGGTATGACATGTCTTCGTGGACTTGATGGTGCCCGTGGTCTTCGGCCGAGTTACTTTTGTTGGGGTTGTCTTTGCGATGTAGCCGTGTGGCGGTTGATGGTCGTTACATGTTGCGTATGGTGGTCGGCTGATCATTTGCGTAGGGCTGCTTTATGAGTAGTCCACATATGGTTGGTTTGTACCGGTTTTTGTCTGATTTTTCATTAATTAATTGGGCAATTCTCTTCTTCTTAATTAATCGATTAGGTAAATTTTTTGCCTCCGTTTTGAAAAAAAAAACTTGTGTGCATAAACGTACGTGAAAAGGGTTCAGTGAAGATTACGTTCGTCGGCCGCGGAAAAGAAAAAAGGAAAACCCAGATCGAGCATCCTCTCAGATCAAACCGAGTCCTCCCTGACGTGCACGGCCAAGTACGGGTCGCCTTACAAAAACCTCTAGACGATCCGCCGCGAGTCTGCGCGCCACTTCGAGCCAACACGATGGACGCCGGCGGCGCGTCTCCTTGCCCTACGACGTACTTCTCAAAATCTTGAGCCGCCTCCCTCCATGCACCCTCGCGAGGTGCCGGCGCGCCGGCGCGTCTGCCACGCATGGCGGCCGTGGACGGCATCGACGACCTCCTCCCGGACTACTTTCCCAGGCACAGCTTTCCCGGAATCTTCTTCACCACGATCGGCTGCCAGTCCGATACTTCCTTCTTCGCCCCGCCATGGACGCGCTCAGGGCGGCGGAATGGCAAGGCTGGCTTCCGACGCCTTGCGTGTCCACGCGAGGCAACCGTACGCCGGTCGTGCAACGGCCTTCTCCTGCTCGAGGACTGGGGGTACTGCTACGTCTTCAACCCAGCGACCGGGCGGTACGCCGAGCTGCCGCGCCCTTCGCTCAAGAGCCCCGACGCCATGTCCCTCGCCTTTGACCCGGCCGTGTCGCTGCACTTCGACGTGTTTGTCTTCGAGAAAGATGTATGAGCACAACAGAGAAGGCAACCCGAGGCTTCAACGCTCGAGCAAGGGAAAGATGAGGTGGTCGAGGAGGAGGAGGAGCCAAGGAAACATGTGTTGTCTTTGGAAGTGTTCTCGTCACGTACCTGGCGGTGATAGGCTTGTACGTGGTTCGGTTGGGGCTTCTAGCTTTTGATGATAGGCTGAAGTCCGTGGTTTGGGTATTTGACGCAACTAGCACCCCTTCGTATCATATGTAGGAGTAGTGGCATATGTTGTCAAGATGATGAATTCAGGCATATTGTTGTAATACTTTATAAGGTCTTCGAAAATAATCAATAAAATGATCCCATGCATCTTCCAGAAGCAAAGGCCGGGGGTCATCCTCCTTTTCTAAAAAAAAACCTGGCGGTGGGAGAAACGAGAGTTCATGCCTAGGCATTGTGCCCCAGGGAACCTCTACGGCGTTCTTGCCACCACTTCGCCTAGTAACCAAACGGTGTGGTCTTCCGAGTACTGGCGCGGGTCGCTCTACATGCATTGGCACCATAGCATCCTCGCGATCCTACGTCCGTCAAAGGGGACTTACGACATGGTTAGACTCCCTGGGAAGCCCTGCACAAGGTGCATATACACGCTGCCTTGGAATTCCATCTTAGCAAACTACGAAAGAGGGATTCACTACGTGACGGTCGACGAATTGCATCTTCAAGTATGGATGTTAACCGATTCGACGGATGGTCAGCTAGAGTGGGCACTAGCACACGATGTTAGCCTCAACCCGCACGGTCATATGATTAAGCCTCTCACAATACAGCCCAAGATGACATGGGGTGTTGTCAGAAGCAGGACTGGACCGTCTAGCATAGCCTACAATGACGATTATGATGACTTGGAAGAGAAGGAGGATAGAGCCGGAACAAATGACTCTGAATATTCTTGGGACTCGGACAGTGACAACTTCATCAACGTGGTTGGAGGAGCTGTCCACCTTCAGTCATCGGAATGGGGTGACCACTGTAGGATCGCGGGATTCCATCCCCACAAGAATGCCCTCATCCTCGTACTTGATTGGGCAGTGGTAGTGTACTATCTCGACATGTCGAGGATGCAGTACCTAGGCGACTCACACGAGCTCTTAAGAGACCCCGAGCAAGATGCTTTCTATGTCAAAGGATCGTTTACTTACCGCCCTTGCTACGAGGACGTGTTGCGGGTGGGGAAATTTTCCATGCTGTCTTAGGGTGGTATATGGCTCTATTATGCTCTCTTGCATGGTTATATACATAGTTTCCATTGGACGGGTTTTTTTGTTCTGAGACTTAGGCCCTGTTTGTTTCAGCTTTGATCTGATTCGAATAATCTGTGGATTCACTTCGGTAGCAAAGCGGATTCACAGTTATATAAGACCATGTTTGTTTCAACTTTGATTGGATTTAAATCACCTGTAGATTCGCTTTAGTGGTAAAGTTGATTCTACCATCGAAGTACATTTTGAGGCGCTTCAGCAAATTGCACTAAAAATAGCCTGAATCCAGATTCAACTTCACTAGTAAAGCTCATTTGAAATGGCTATTTGTTACAGATCCTAGGTCCAACTTCACTAACAAAGTTGGCTTCACTGGCAAAACTGAATCTGATTCCTGAAGTTCAAACAAACAAGGCTGTAACGCCCATGAAAATTAAATTATGCAAAGTAGTATAGTAGTAATATTTTAAGCCAATTATAGAGATTATCGGATGGTTTGATAGCTTGCACTAATAATATATATGATGGATGCCACTATTTAAGAATTAGTAGTAGTTGCTTAGAACCCAAATGCATGTACATGTACTGGTCTAGGAAGACTTTTATTTTTTCTTTCCCTTAATTTGTGGGAAGAGTTAGACCAGATATTTTGCTCAACAAGTAGCCGGCTGTAGGAAGGGTCGAGGAGGCAACTGAAAATAAAATGTTTTTTTTCTTTTTTTGAAAAGGGGATTCCCCAGCCGCTGCATCAGAACGATGCATACGGCCATCTTTATAGATAAAAAAATAGGTTCAACAGAGTCTTATAGTCTAAAACAAAGTAACGGCCAGCTCACAAAGAGCCATAACGCCAAAAACCAAAAGCCAAAAGGCCACAACTGGCTAGCATAACAATGATAGGCAAACTAATCGACTATCCTATTACATGACCGCCATCCAAACCGGTTGAAGATATCACCGGATAGATCCAGTAACCAAGCGCTCCCTGGCCTCCGTCGGAGTGAGTAACAACCACATACGGATCAACGCAGTGGCTTGGAATATAACCTGCAAAAAATGAATATTTGTTGTTCTGTTAAAAGCCAAATCATTTCTGCAGTTCCAAATTGCCCACAACAAAGCACATACTCCTACGCGAATGTGTCTAGCTGTTTCGGACTCTATCCCAACAAGCCACGTTCCAAATAACGTATTGATAGAATTCGAAGGAGTAATGTTAAAGGCAATGTGCACCGTCTGCCACAAAACTTTGGCCAACAGGCAATCAAAGAAAAGGTGTTTGATGATTTCATCCCGATCACAAAACTACACCTAGTAGATCATGTCCAGTTGCGCTTTACCAAGTTATCATTTGTTAATATGACTTGTTTATGTACAAACCACATAAACACTTTAATTTTTTAAAGGAACTTTTACTTTCCAAACATATTGGGAACTAGGAATGGCGCTAGAGTTGATGACATTGATATACATAGATTTAACAGTGAACTCTCCAGACCTAGTGTAACACCCCGGATGTAACTTGCCATATTTGTAACTCCGACTCTTGCCATTTCCGGCTTTAAGTTATGAGATTTCCTTCGTGATTGGGTTTTGTCTTTGTTTTGCATTTTGTTCATGTCATGCATTTCATATCATGTCATCATGTGCATCGTATTTCTATACGTGTTCGTCTCATGCATCCGAGCACTTTCCCCGTTGTCTGTTTTGCAATCTGACACTCCTACGTGCACCGGAGTCCCCCTTTTGTCTTTTTTCGTGAGCGGGTGTTAAACGTTCTCGGAATGGACTGAGATTTTCCAAGTGGCCTTGGTACACCACCGGTAGACCGCCTATCAAATTCCGTTCCATTTGGAGTCTGTTTGATACTCCAACGGTTAACTGGGTAACCGGGAAGGCCTCTTATGTGTTGCAGCCCAACACCCCTCCAAAACGTCCCAATAACCCATCCAAACCACTCCCATGTCCTCCGTCGTTGGATCACCATCGCGTGGTCGAAAACTACACTCTATTTGGACACTCCTACCTCCTCCTACCTATAAATATGTGCTCTCCCCGTCCAAATCCAGGTCAAAACCCTAGCAAACTTCCCCCGCCGCCACTGGACACATCCGAACACACCGGACAAAGTCGCCGCCGCCGCCCGCACCAATCGATGCGCGCCACGTGTCCACCCGCGCGCACTTCACCGCCGGGCCCGTGAAGCCCAGATCGGACCCGCCCCGGGCCGCGTCGGGCCCGAGGGAGCCCGCAACCTCGCTGCCCGCACCCGCCCCGCCGGATCTTCGCCGCCGCCTTCGCGCCGTCGCCAGCGACCAACTCTGGCGACCGAAGCACGCCGCCGCCTGTCCTCCGCCTCGCCTGCCTCGCCGTCCGCCGCCTGCACCAGGTCGCCGGCCACCGTGCCCGTCCCCATCTCGTTCTTCCTCCTCTGGCCCGATATCTCCCGTCCTCATCTCTCTCTCTCTCACTGTATCTCTCCCTCTCTTCGACGGGAAGCCGCGCCGCCGCCTCGATCCGCTTCTGCCGCCGTTTGGAGCCCCATCAAGCTCGGATCCGGCACCCCCGCCTCTGGATCCGTCCGTTCCCGCAGATCCCCGCCATGCCCACCTCTCGGAGTCATCGTTGCGCCACCGTTGACCTTGGGCGCCGCCGTCCCTGTGTCTTGCTCATGCCCCAGGCACGAGGAGGACGACGCCCTCACCCGCGTGGGCCACCTCCTCTCCACAGGCCCAGCAGCGTTTGGCCCGAACCGCCTCCTTCCTTCCTGGGCCGAAGCCCGTGTGGTGAGTCATCCCCTAAATCCTGCCCGAGCATCATTTAGTTTACCCGCGCTCGTCTGTTTTTTTCTAAGTCCCGAATCTGCAATGATTTCATGCCCTGTTCATTGCCTCGTACCTCGGTGACCGTAGCTCCGTTTCATGCATATAAGCTATCAAAATGTTCATTGGGAGATGCTCTTCATTTCATTACATTGTGACATGCTTGTTTGAGTCCATCTTGATGCCCAAATCATTGATGCAAGAGTGCTATAAATTGTTTGCTCCTGTTACTTAACAGTTTAGGGTGATTTGTCATTTTTGTCACATTTGATGTGCGCTTCATATGGGCATGAGCTCTACAGGTGTTTTGGTCTATGCCATGCCATCTTTACAGGGGTGCTTGCCATGTATTTTGTGATCAATGTGGTGACTAGCACAAGCATGCAAAGTAGCATTCATGATATTGCTGTTTTCCACGAGCAAAACATGATCAGCAAGACATTTTCATGGGTGTTAGAATCATTACTATGTAATCTAGATTATTAACTCTTGTGTAAGTGGGAGACTGAAGGAAATATGCCCTAGAGGCAATAATAATGTTATTATTTTATTTCCTTATATCATGATAAATGTTTATTATTCATGCTAGAATTGTATTATCCGGAATCATAATACTTGTGTGAATACATAGACAAACTAAACGTCACTAGTATGCCTCTACTTGACTAGCTCGTTAATCAAAGATGGTTATGTTTCCTAACCATAGACATGTGTTGTCATTTGATTAACGGGATCACATTATTAAGAGAATGATGTGATTGACATGACCCATTCCATTAGCTTAGCACCCGATCATTTAGTATGTTGCTATTGCTTTCTTCAGGACTTATACATGTTCCTATGACTATGAGATTATGCAACTCCCGTTTGCCGGAGGAACACTTTGTGTGCTACCAAACGTCACAACGTAACTGGGTGATTATAAAGGAGCTCTACAGGTGTCTCCAAAGGTAAATGTTGGGTTGGCATATTTCGAGATTAGGATTTGTCACTCCGATTGTCGGAGAGGTATCACTGGGCCCTCTCGGTAATGCACATCACATAAGCCTTGCAAGCATTGCAACTAATAAGTTAGTTGCGAGATGATGTATTACGAAATGAGTAAAGAGACTTGCCGGTAACGAGATTGAACTAGGTATTGAGATACCGACGATCGAATCTCGGGCAAGTAACATACCGATGACAAAGGGAACAACGTATGTTGTTATGCGGTCTGACCGATAAAGATCTTCATAGAATATGTGGGAGCCAATATGAGCATCCAGGTTCCGATATTGGTTATTGACCGGAGACGTGTCTCGGTCATGTCTACATTGTTCTCGAACCCGTAGGGTCCGCACGCTTAAGGTTTCGATGACAGTTATATTGTGAGTTTATGAGTTTTGATGTACCGAAGTTAGTTCGGAGTCCCGGATGTGATCACGGACATGACAAGGAGTCTCGAAATGGTCGAGACATAAAGATTGATATATTGGACGGCTATATTCGGACACCGGAAGTGTTCCGGGTGATTTCGGAGAAAACCGGAGTGCCGGAGGGTTACCGGAACCCCCCCCCCCCGGGAGAAGTAATGGGCCTTATGGGCCCTAGTGGAGAGAGAGAGGGGCGGCCAGGGTTGGCCGCATGCCCCCTCCCCCTCTGGTTCGAATTGGACTAGGAGAGGGGGGGCGGCGCCCCCTTTCCTTCTCCCTCTCCCCCCTTCCTTTCCCCCTCCTAGTAGGAGTAGGAAAGAGGGGAGTCCTACTCCTACTAGGAGGAGGACTCCTCCTCCTTGGCGTGCCCTAGGGCCGGCCGGCCTCCTCCCCTTGCTCCTTTATATACGGGGGCAGGGGGCACCCCTAGACACACAAGTTGATCCACGTGATCATTTTCTTAGCCGTGTGCGGTGCCCCCTTCCACCATAATCCTCGATAATATTGTAGCGGTGCTTAGGCGAAGCCCTGCGACGGTAGAACATCAAGATCGTCACCACGCCGTCGTGCTGACGGAACTCTTCCCCGACACTTTGCTGGATCGGAGTCCGGGGATCGTCATCGAGCTGAATGTGTGCTAAAACTCGGAGGTGCCGTAGTTTCGGTGCTTGATCGGTCGGGCCGTGAAGACGTACTACTACATCAACCGCGTTGTTATAACGCTTCCGCTGTCGGTCTACGAGGGTACGTAGATCACACTCTCCCCTCTCGTTGCTATGCATCACCATGATCTTGCGTGTGCGTAGGAAAATTTTGAAATTACTACGTTCCCCAACAGTGGCATCAGAGCTAGGTTTTATGTGTTGATGTTATATGAACGAGTAGAACACAAGTGAGTTGTGGGCGATATAAGTCATACTGCTTACCAGCATGTCATACTTTGGTTCGGCGGTATTGTTGGATGAAGCGGTCCGGACCGACATTACGCGTACGCTTACGCGAGACTGGTTCTACCGACGTGCTTTGCACACAGGTGGCTGGCGGGTGTCAGTTTCTCCAACTTTAGTTGAACCGAGTGTGGCTACGCCCGGTCCTTGCGAAGGTTAAAACAGCACCAACTTGACAAACTGTCGTTGTGGTTTTGATGCGTAGGTAAGATTGGTTCTTGCTTAAGCCCGTAGCAGCCACGTAAAACTTGCAACAACAAAGTAGAAGACGTCTAACTTGTTTTTGCAGGGCATGTTGTGATGTGATATGGTCAAGACATGATGCTAAATTTTATTATATGAGATGATCATGTTTTGTAACTGAGTTATCGGCAACTGGCAGGAGCCATATGGTTGTCGCTTTGTTGTATGCAATGCAATTGCGCTGTAATGCTTTACTTTATCACTAAGCGGTAGCGATAGTCGTGGAAGCATAAGATTGGCGAGACGACAACGATGCTACGATGGTGATCAAGGTGTCGCGCCGGTGACGATGGTGATCATGACGGTGCTTCGAAGATGGAGATCACAAGCACAAGATGATGATGGCCATATCATATCACTTATATTGATTGCATGTGATGTTTATCTTTTATGCATCTTATCTTGCTTTGATTGACGATAGCATTTTAAGATGATCTCTCACTAATTATCAAGAAATGTTCTCCCTGAGTATGCACCGTTGCGAAAGTTCTTCGTGCTGAGACACCACATGATGATCGGGTGTGATAGGCTCTACGTTCAAATACAACGGGTGCAAAACAGTTGCACATGCGGAATACTCAGGTTATACTTGATGAGCCAAGCATATACAGATATGGCCTCGGAACACGGAGACCGAAAGGTCGAGCGTGAATCATATAGTAGATATGATCAACATAGTGATGTTCACCAATGAAACTACTCCATCTCACGTGATGATCAGACATGGTTTAGTTGATTTGGATCACGTGATCACTTAGAGGATTAGAGGGATGTCTATCTAAGTGGGAGTTCTTTAGTAATATGATTAATTGAACTTAAATTTTATCACGAACTTAGTACCTGATAATATCTTGCTTGTTTATATTTGATTGTAGATAGATGGCTCGTGTTGTTGTTCCGTTGAATGTTAATGCGTTCCTTGAGAAAGCAAAGTTGAAAGATGATGGTAGCAATTACATGGACTGGGTCCGTAACTTGAGGATTATCCTCATTGCTGCACAGAAGAATTACGTCCTGGAAGCACCGCTGGGTGCCAGGCCTGCTGCTGGAGCAACACCAGATGTTATGAACGTCTGACAGAGCAAAGCTGATGACTACTCGATAGTTCAGTGTGCCATGCTTTACGGCTTAGAATCAGGACTTCAACGACGCTTTGAATGTCATGGAGCGTATGAGATGTTTCAGGAGTTGAAGTTAATATTTCAAGCAAATACCCGGATTGAGAGATATGAAGTCTCCAATAAGTTCTATAGCTGCAAGATGGAGGAGAATAGTTCTGTCAGTGAGCATATACTCAAAATGTCTGGGGTATAATAATCACTTGATTCAATTGGGAGTTAATCTTCCAGATGATTGCATCATTGACAGAATTCTCCAATCACTGCCACCTAGCTACAAGAGCTTCGTGATGAACTATAATATGCAAGGGATGAATAAGACTATTCCCGAGCTCTTCGCAATGCTGAAAGCTGCGGAGGTAGAAATCAAGAAGGAGCATCAAGTGTTGATGGTCAACAAGACCACTAGTTTCAAGAAAAAGGACAAAGGGAAGAAGAAGGGGAACTTCAAAAAGAACAGCAAGCAAGTTGCTGCTCAAGAGAAGAAACCCAAATCTGGACCTAAGCCTGAAACTGAGTGCTTCTACTGCAAGCAGATTGGTCACTGGAAGCGGAACTGCCCCAAGTATTTGGTGGATAAGAAGGATGACAAGGTGAACAAAGGTATATGTGATATGCATGTTATTGATGTGTACCTTACTAATGCTCGCAGTAGCACCTGGGTACTTGATACTGGTTCAGTTGCTAACATTTGCAACTCGAAACAGGGACTACGGATTAAGCGAAGATTGGCTAAGGACGAGGTGACGATGCGCGTGGGAAATGGTTCCAAAGTTGATGTGATCGCGGTCGGCACGCTACCTCTACATCTACCTTCGGGATTAGTATTAGACCTAAATAATTGTTATTTGGTGCCAGCGTTGAGCATGAACATTATATCTAGATCTTGTTTGATGCAAGACGGTTATTCATTTAAATCAGAGAATAATGGTTGTTCTATTTTTATGAGTAAAATCTTTTATGGTCATGCACCCATGAAGAATGGTCTATTATTATTAAATCTCGATAGTAGTGACACACATATTCATAATGTTGAAGCCAAAATATGCAGAGTTGATAATGATAGTGCAACTTATTTGTGGCACTGCCGTTTAGGTCATATCGGTATAAAGCGCATGAAGAAACTCCATACTGATGGACTTTTGGAACCACTTGATTATGAATCACTTGGTACTTGCGAACCGTGCCTTATGGGTAAGATGACAAAAACACCATTCTCCGGTACTATGGAGAGAGCAACAGATTTGTTGGAAATCATATATACAGATGTATGTGGTCCGATGAATGTTGAGGCTCGTGGCGGATATCGTTATTTTCTCACCTTCACAGATGACTTAAGCAGATATGGGTATATCTACTTAATGAAACATAAGTCTGAAACATTTGAAAAGTTCAAAGAATTTCAGAGTGAAGTTGAAAATCATCGTAACAAGAAAATAAAATTCCTACGATCTGATCGTGGAGGAGAATATTTGATTTACGAGTTTGGTGTACATTTGAAACAATGAGGAAGTTTCGCAGCTCACGCCACCCGGAACACCACAGCGTAATGGTGTGTCCGAACGTCGTAATCGTACTTTACTAGATATGGTGCGATCTATGATGTCTCTTACTGATTTACCGCTATCATTTTGGGGTTATGCTCTAGAGACGGCCGCATTCACGTTAAATAGGGCACCATCAAAATCCGTTGAGACGACGCCTTATGAACTGTGGTTTGGCAAGAAACCAAAGTTGTCATTTCTGAAAGTTTGGGGCTGTGATGCTTATGTGAAAAAGCTTCAACCTGATAAGCTCGAACCCAAATCGGAGAAATGTGTCTTCATAGGATATCCAAAAGAAACTATTGGATACACCTTCTATCACAGATCCGAAGGCAAGACTTTTGTTGCTAAATTCGGAAACTTTCTAGAGAAGGAGTTTCTCTCGAAATAAGTGAGTGGGATGAAAGTAGAACTTGATGAGGTAACTGTACCTGCTCCCTTATTGGAAAGTAGTACATCACAGAAACCGGTTTCTGTGACACCTACACCAATTAGTGAAGAAGCTAATGATGATGATCATGAAACTTCAGAACAAGATACTACTGAACCTCGTAGATCAACTAGAGTAAGATCCGCACCAGAGTGGTACGGTAATCCTGTTCTGGAAGTCATGCTACTAGATCATGATGAACCTACGAACTATGGAGAAGCGATGGTGAGCCCAGATTCCGCAAAATGGCTTGAAGCCATGAAATCTGAGATGGGATCCATGTATGAGAACAAAGTGTGGACTTTGGTTCACTTGCCCAAAGATCGGCAAGCAATTGAGAATAAATGGATATTCAAGAAGAAGACTGACATTGACGGTAATGTTACTGTCTACAAAGCTCGGCTTGTCGCAAAAGGTTTTCGACAAGTTCAAGGGATTGACTACGATGAGACCTTCTCACCCGTAGCGATGCTTAAGTCTGTCCGAATCATGCTAGCAATTGCCGCATTTTATGATTATGAAATTTGGCAGATGGATGTCAAAACTGCATTCCTGAATGGATTTCTGGAAGAAGAGTTGTATATGATGCAGCCGGAAGGTTTTGTCGATCCAAAGGGAGCTAACAAAGTGTGCAAGCTCCAGAGATCCATTTATGGACTGGTGCAAGCCTCTCGGAGTTGGAATAAACGCTTTGATAGTGTGATCAAAGCATTTGGTTTTGTACAGACTTTTGGAGAAGCCTGTATTTACAAGAAAGTGAGTGGGAGCTCTGTAGCATTTCTGATATTATATGTAGATGACATATTACTAATCGGAAATGATATATAATTTCTGGATAGCATAAAGGGATACTTGAATAAGAGTTTTTCAATGAAAGACCTCGGTGAAGCTGCTTACATATTGGGCATTAAGATCTATAGAGATAGATCAAGACGCTTAATTGGACTTTCACAAAGCACATACCTTGAAATTTTTTTGAAGAAGTTCAAAATGGATCAAGCAAAGAAAGGATTCTTGCCTGTGTTACAAGGTGTGAAATTGAGTAAGACTCAATGCCCGACCAATGCAGAAGATGGAGAGAAAATGAAAGATGTTCCCTATGCTTCAGCCATAGGCTCTATCATGTATGCAATGATGTGTACCAGACCTGATGTGTGTCTTGCTATAAGTCTAGTAGGAAGGTACCAAAGTAATCCAGGAGTGGATCACTGGACAGCGGTTAAGAACATCCTGAAATACCTGAAAAGGACTAAGGATATGTTTCTCATATATGGAGGTGACAAAGAGCTCATCGTAAACGGATACGTTGATGCAAGCTTTAACACTGATCCGGACAATTCTAAATCGCAAACCAGATACGTGTTTACATTAAATGGTGGAGCTATCAGTTGGTGCAGTTCTAAACAAAGCGTTGTGGCGGGATCTACATGTGAAGCGGAGTACATAGCTGCTTCGGAAGCAGCAAACGAAGGAGTCTGGATGAAGGAGTTCATATCCGATCTAGGTGTCATACCTAGTGCATCGGGTCCAATGAAAATATTTTGTGACAATACTGGTGCAATTGCCTTGGCAAAGGAATCCAGATTTCACAAGAGAACCAAGCACATCAAGAGACGCTTCAATTCCATCCGGGATCTAGTCCAGGTGGGAGACATAGAGATTTGCAAGATACATACGGATCTGAATGTTGCAGACCCGTTGACTAAGCCTCTTCCACGAGCAAAACATGATCAGCACCAAAGCTCCATGGGTGTTAGAATCATTACTATGTAATCTAGATTATTAACTCTTGTGTAAGTGGGAGACTGAAGGAAATATGCCCTAGAGGCAATAATAATATTATTATTTTATTTCCTTATATCATGATAAATGTTTATTATTCATGCTAGAATTGTATTATCTGGAAACATAATACTTGTGTGAATACATAGACAAACTAAACGTCACTAGTATGCCTCTACTTGACTAGCTCGTTAATCAAAGATGGTTATGTTTCCTAACCATAGACATGTGTTGTCATTTGATTAACGGGATCACATCATTAGGAGAATGATGTGATTGACATGACCCATTCCATTAGCTTAGCACCCGATCGTTTAGTATGTTGCTATTGCTTTCTTCATGACTTATACATGTTCCTATGACTATGAGATTATGCAACTCCCGTTTGCCGGAGGAACACTTTGTGTGCTACCAAACGTCACAACGTAACTGGGTGATTATAAAGGGAGCTCTACAGGTGTCTCCAAAGGTAAATGTTGGGTTGGCATATTTCGAGATTAGGATTTGTCACTCCGATTGTCGGAGAGGTATCACTGGGCCCTCTCGGTAATGCACATCACATAAGCCTTGCAAGCATTGCAACTAATAAGTTAGTTGCGAGATGATGTATTACGAAATGAGTAAAGAGACTTGCCGGTAACGAGATTGAACTAGGTATTGAGATACCGACGATCGAATCTCGGGCAAGTAACATACCGATGACAAAGGGAACAACGTATGTTGTTATGCGGTCTGACCGATAAAGATCTTCGTAGAATATGTGGGAGCCAATATGAGCATCCAGGTTCCGCTATTGGTTATTGACCGGAGACGTGTCTCGGTCATGTCTACATTGTTCTCGAACCCGTAGGGTCCGCACGCTTAAGGTTTCGATGACAGTTATATTATGAGTTTTGATGTACCGAAGTTAGTTCGGAGTCCCGGATGTGATCATGGACATGACGAGGAGTCTCGAAATGTTCGAGACATAAAGATTGATATATTGGACGGCTATATTCGGACACCGGAAGTGTTCCGGGTGATTTCGGAGAAAACCGGAGTGCCGGAGGGTTACCGGAACCCCCCGGGAGAAGTAATGGGCCTTATGGGCCCTAGTGGAGAGGGAGAGGGGCGGCCAGGGTTGGCCGCGCGCCCCCTCCCCCTCTGGTCCGAATTGGACTAGAAGAGGGGGGGCGGCGCCCCCCTTTCCTTCTCCCTCTCCCCCCTTCCTTTCCCCCTCCTAGTAGGAGTAGGAAAGAGGGGAGTCCTACTCCTACTAGGAGGAGGACTCCTCCTCCTTGGCGTGCCCTAGGGCCAGCCGGCCTCCTCCCCTTGCTCCTTTATATACGGGGGCAGGGGGCACCCCTAGACACACAAGTTGATCCACGTGATCGTTTTCATAGCCGTGTGCGGTGCCCCGTTCCACCATAATCCTCGATAATATTGTAGCGGTGCTTAGGCGAAGCCCTGCGACAGTAGAACATCAAGATCGTCACCACGCCGTCGTGCTGACGGAACTCTTCCCCGACACTTTGCTGGATCGGAGTCCGGGGATCGTCATCGAGCTGAACGTGTGCTAAAACTCGGAGGTGACGTAGTTTCGGTGCTTGATCAGTCGGGCCGTGAAGACGTACGACTACATCAACCGTGTTGTTATAACGCTTCCGCTGTCAGTCTACGAGGGTACGTAGATCACACTCTCCCCTCTCGTTGCTATGCATCATCATGATCTTGCGTGTGCGTAGGAAAATTTTGAAATTACTACGTTCCCCAACAGTTTTGAGTATTTTCAGTAAGGATGTTTTGGACATATGGTTATGTTCTATCCATCCATGCCCATGTTTGCAATTATGGAGTGCCCTAGCATGTCTTAATCTTTCTCTACGTTTGCTATAAAATGTTTCTGGCAGATTGTTTACATGTTAATCAATTTTTCCATGGTTGTTGCTAGTGTTTCATGCATGCTATGAGCTTGCTCTTGCCATGGTTAGCTTCATGAACATGTCATCTTGCTGTAGGTATGCTTGTATTATCATTCAATGGCTTGTGGTGAGTGATTTGAGCTCGCAAAGATGCCTTCATAACTCTGTTTATGCCATGCTTTGTTTTCATCTAAGTCTGAAACTGTTAATAAAATTTGCTATGTTTACATGGGTGCCATCATATCTTCTGTGCCTTTTTGGCTCATGATCAGTAAGGGACTTTTGTTCTATGCATTTAGTAGATTCATGCCATGCCTTTATTTGCTATGATATATTCCTTTAGCATGTTGTTTTCTTGCTCTAAACATTGCTTCCTTATGTTATTTCTGGCATGTTAGTTGTAACATCCCAAATTTTCAATTTGGAATGTTATACACTAGATCATATGAGTATCATATTTTCTTGCATTTTGGTTGATCCTAGAAATTTCACGCAACTCAAGGACCCTCGGAGAGAGTTGGAGATTTCGTTATTTTCATATTTGAGAGTTCTCTCGAATTTTGAAAATAGGATCATTTGATTTATTTATTTTATCTTCAATAATTTTTCTGGTGTCAAAATATATGAGAGAGGGAATAATATGACTTTCCCAAATTTAGGGAAAATGAAGATATAATAAATAGATCAATTTTGCTTTCCGGTGTTTATTTGCATTTTATTCGGATAGGGAAAAATGCGCGTTTTCAAAAATTGCATTTTAGGTCCGGAGAAAAGTTCATTTTGTTCGGCTCATTTTTAGGAGTCGGGGAAAATTTACTTTAGATTTTTCGGAGTTCGTTTAGATCCCTTTTTGTTTTTTTTTCTGCACGAGGAAACTATTTAAAAAAAAATTGAGCAGCGCCTTGGGCCAAAGGCCCAAGCCAAGCCACCTACCGCCGCGCTCCCAGGCGCCAGGCGCCGAGCCAGGAGCCGGTCGGCCGCCGCCGCCCTTGCTAGGACCGAATCCTTTTAGGATTCTAGGGCGCCCCCTTGTCCCCTTTCCTTATTCCGTTTATTTTCTAGATCTTTCCTACTCCTATTCAAATTCCTTGTCCTCTACCCCAAGTAAACCCCTCCCCTCCCCAATATAAATACCCAAGCACCCCCCCCTCTAAACACATCAAATCAAAGCCCTCCATCACACCGCGCCTTGCACCGCCGCCGCGCCGCCACCCCACACTTGCGTCACCGCCGCCGCGCCGCCTCACCCGCGCCACCACCCCACACACCTCGCCGCCGCCGCCGCCTCACCCGCGCCGCCACCCCACACCCCGTGCCGCCGCCGCACCTTGCCGCCGCCGCCCCACACCCGCGCCGCCGCCGCACCTTGCCCACGCCGCCGCCCTACGCCGACGCCGCCGGAGCCCCTCACCGGAGACCTCGCCAAGGTTGCCCCGCGCTACATCTAATCTTTTTCTCGGATCGTTTTATTCTAATTGTTCCGATTCTTTTCTTCTCTAAACCGTTCCGGTTTTCTAGATCAGTTTTTCGATCGGTTTTTCTTCTCCGAAACCCTAGATCGGATTGGTTTTCTTCTCCGATTTAGTTGCCTTTGGACCGTTCGTCCTAACGAACGTGATCACCGGATTCTTCTAGGTTAACGACGTCCGTTCGTTTAACCGTTCTTCTTTTTATTTTTGTCGGATTTATTCCGCGATCGCGATCTCAGATCCGATCTTCTTCCTAGTCTATCTTTTCGCTCGTTTATCGGAATCAGGTGATTCAAGCGCCTGGATTTTGTCTCGAAACCGCAGTTCCGTCTAATCAACTTGAACAAGCTTTTGTTACAGTAAAATTTTGACCTAGATTCAACTTGCTAGAACCAAGTTGTTTTCTTCCGCCGTTTGTTTTTCGTTCTTTCTTTGCAACCGGAGTTCTTAAGTTGAACTACCTGGTTCGTTCTCTTGTTCGAGTTTTACCTGTGCATTAGATGAGTACTTATTGTATGCTTGTTGTTTGTCTGCGATAGATTACCCGGATTGCGCCGCTTGTTACTTCGAAACCCTAGGACTCGCGGATCATCAGCAAGGCAAGTAACACTTTGATCATACCTTTCTACAACCCATGTTTTATTGCATTAGATCAATCCTCTCACATTGCATGATTAGGATCTAATTAAATTGTGGGATGGGAAGTAGATGAGGTAGTATCTATCACCTGTATTATTATGAAACCCTTGGGAGTTACTTCTACGTTTGCTTATTATTATGCCATGCTATGCTAGTAGACGTGGATTGGGTGAGTGATATCCATGACAGATGTGAGTTGTTAATTTTAATGGTTTATCTAAGGTGGCAACTTAAACACACATCTGGGTGGATTGAGGCACCTGATGTCTATCAGGACTTGCCTGTTTTTTTCCGGACCGCCACCCAGGCTCAAAGGGATCATAAGATAATTCATGCTAGAAACTTCCGTGTGGAGCCACATGCTACTATGGGCTCTGGCATAGTTGACTAAGTTGTGCGAACTCTTATGGGGTGGACTAGCAGATGTAGGGGATGTAGGTGTACCGTTCTACCCCACATGTAAGGTGCTAGTGCTTCTGAAAGACTATGTCTCGGTCATCCGTTTCTCAAACACCATGTAGTGCGAGAAAACAAACGGAGGCGATCGAGTCATGTGGGGAAAAGTGCGCAACCTCTGCAGAGTTTACAAACTAATCATGATTAGCCGTGTCCCCGGTTATGGACAACTTGAGTATCTAGTACTTGAATATCATTGTGAATCTCAACATGTTACTTCTAATTAATGTTATTGGGTTTAATTACTTTTAATTGGGATTGAGAATCTGTCAACCATTCTCAATGTTTCACAACCACCATGATAGTTAAATAAACTTATTCCTTTGCAGTAGGGAAAAACTGGCTTTACGCAAAACTGTAACCATAGAGCTTTCCACCAGCCATATATGCATATAGTATAGCTGTTTCATTCCATTACTCTCTATGTGTTACTTTGCCAGCATATTCCATGTGCTGACCCGTTTTCGGGCTGCAACTTCTCATGTTGCAGACTTTTCAGACGACGATTGAGGTGTTTTAGGTCGTGGTTCTATACTCAATGATGCCGTTGGAGTTGATGGACCCATTTATCTTTCGAGTCTTCCGCTGTTATCAATATTAGATGGCCTTCAGCCATATTTATTGTAATAAGTTCTTTTTGAGCCATCGATGTAATAAGTGTGTGATTGCAACTCTGCTATAAAACCTCGATGTACTGTGTGGTGTCAGCATTACTGATCCAGGGATGACACCGTAGCACAGTAGACGTGATCCATTCGGGTCAGGTCGCTACAGAGAGGTATCAGAGCACACGCTGACTGTAGGACACGACCACTAAGTTAAAGCCATAGATCACCCTTCTCTTCTCATTTTCTAACTCCTCATCTTTTCTACTCTTTTAGGATGACGCACGCGAAGGTTAAGTACGCTCAACCGGATGAAGGCTCACCATTTGGATTTCACCTGAAGGAAGTCACCAAGTACCTGAACATTGGATTACCAAGCTTCGGGAACCTTCAACGCCACTCTGTCTGAAGAGGAGCGCTGGAGGATTCAAGATCACGTTCCGGGAAGAACATTCGCGCCAATCACGAAGCCCATAGATAGTGTTTTCAATGCACCAACCTGGAGTCTAGGAAGGAGCATGGCAGCCCATATCACCATAGGACGCATTGGAGAAGTTTATCAAGAAGACCTCAAGGACACTATCTACCAGATTTGCGGACGCCGTGATGAACAATGGGAGTTAGTCAGCACCAAGAAAGATAGATCCATTGCATCTTTCATCCAGGAGTTAAACCAGCACATTCGACGCCACGAGAACCAGATGTGCAATGACATGATAGAGTTGAAGAATGCGAAGGCAAGGATCATCGAGCTAGAAGGAGAACTAAAGTCTACATGCAAGGACTACATGGACGAGATCGTAGCTCTAGTAAGGCACAATTGCGATCTTAAGCAGGAGATTGAAGAACTCAAGAGGAAGTTAGCATCCCAGGAGGAAGACGAGTACGTCGCATGTCCGGACAATTACATCATCATCGACGACACCGATTCGGATCCAAGTGAACCCGACTTTGAAGACGAAGCTGGAGTAGATATCATGGAGTCTTCCACCGGATCAAATTTCTAGATGACCACCAGATAGTAGTAGTATTCCCCCATGTAAACACATTATAGTCGAGCACTTTTGCGATAGTTAGACCGTTTGTAAGCCCTTGTTTGATTGATTGAAGTGATTTTGTGTGCATTTGCTCATGTGCATATGGGTAGTGTTTTCCCTTTAGACCCCCTCTATTCTTAATTCTCGTCTTTTCTAAACCCTCAGATGCCTCCGAGACGTGACAATGGATTTCCACCGGAGCTCACTCAGTTGATCCAGCAGCAGAATCAATTGATGCAGATGTTAGTTCAGAATCAGCAGAACAACAACAACAACCCACCACCACCACCTGTTGACCACTTAGCCCGTTTCCTTAGGCTGAATCCGCCAGTGTTTTCTAGTAGCACCGAGCCGATAGTAGCAGACGATTGGCTCCGCAAGATAGGAAGGGAGTTGACCACTGCAGGATGCACGGATGGTGAGAAAGTGAAGTTTGCCGCACACCAGCTTGACGGACCCGCGGCAGCATGGTGGGAGAATTTCACAGCCACTTACCCAGTTGACACTGTCACAAGGGATCAGTTTCAGCAAGCTTTCCGCACTGCCCATGTTTCAGCAGGAGCTATGGCCATAAAGAAGCGTGAGTTTCGCAACTTACGCCAAGGAGGAAGGACTGTTGGCCAGTATGTGGAAGAGTTTAGTAAGCTAGCCCGTTATGCCCCAGATGACGTTGCTACGGATGTAGCTAAGCAGGAGAAGTTTCTGGAAGGACTGAATGATGAACTAAGCATGCAGTTGATGGTAGCAAATTTCAACAACTACCAGGAGTTGGTAGATCGTGCCATCATGATTGAAGGGAAGCAACAGCAGATTGAGAACCGTAAGAGGAAGTATGGACAGGGGAAGTATAACTCTGGAGCCCAGCAGAAGCCCCGTTTTACCCCTAAACCGGGATTTAAGTTTCAGCACACCCATGGAGGAGGTAGCTCGCACAACCATAATGGCCACAAGAATGGTAATGGGAATGGAGGAAGCAACGGCCAGAACCGAACAACCCCATCAACCCCAACCAAGAGAGACCTGAGTCAAGTCACCTGTTTCAAGTGTTCGAAGACCGGACATTATGCCAATGAATGTCCTGAAGGCCAGAATGGAAATGGCAATGGAAGCTCTGGTAAGAAGCCGAACCCTTTCAATAGGGGACAGGTGAACCACGTTAATGTGGAGGAGATTGAAGATCAGCCCGATGCAGTAATCGGTAAGTTTTTGGTTAAGTCATTTACTGCACTCGTTCTTTTTGATACTGGTGCATCGCATTCATACATATCAAGGGGATTTGTGGAAAAGTATAGCCTGCCCACTAGGATTCTTAAAACACCTATGCTAGTAAGCTCACCAGGAGCAGAATACATGGCCAGACAAGGATGTTTTCAAGTACCATTGAGTATAGGAAGGCATGTATTCCCAACGGATTTAATTATTCTGGAATCCCAAGGTCTGGATGTGATTCTTGGTATGGATTGGCTGTCGATGTATGGAGGAAACATCGATTGCGCCAGTAAGACAATTTTGCTTACCACACCAGAAGGAAGAAGGATCAAGTATGTATCCCGGCATGTGCCAAACAGGACACAAGTGAATTGCTTATCAGGAGTTGTGCAGGAGGAAGTACCAGTGGTAAAGGATTTTCCTGATGTATTTCCTGAGGAATTACCAGGCATGCCACCGAATAGAGACATTGAGTTTTTGATTGAGTTATTGCCAGGTACAGGCCCAATATCGAAGCGACCGTACCGGATGACAGCAAAGGATTTGGTGGAAATTAAGAATCAGATTAAGGAGTTATTGGATAAAGGTTACATTCGCCCAAGTTCTTCACCTTGGGGATCACCCGTACTTCTAGTGGAAAAGAAGGATGGATCATTAAGGATGGTTGTAGATTATCGGGGATTGAATGAAGTAACCATCAAGAACAAGTACCCACTGCCAATGATCAACGATCTGTTTGATCGATTGCAAGGAGCTAAAGTGTTTTCCAAGATCGATTTGCGATCAGGGTACCATCAGTTGAAGATTCGAGAGCAGGACATACCTAAGACAGCATTCACCACAAGATATGGACTGTATGAGTATACCGTTATGTCATTTGGATTGACTAACGCACCTTCCTATTTTATGAACCTGATGAACAAAGTGTTTATGGAGTTTTTGGATAAGTTCGTCGTAGTGTTCATCGATGACATTTTGGTTTATTCAAAGAATGAAGAGGAGCATAAGGAACATTTGCGTTTGGTTTTGGAGAAATTAAGGGAACATCAGTTATATGCCAAATTCAGCAAATGTGAGTTTTGGTTGAAGGAAGTTGGATTCCTCGGACACGTTATATCCGGAGAAGGTATAGCAGTTGACCCCAAAAAGGTTGAGACCGTAACCGAATGGGAAGCACCAACAACAGTTGGAGAGATCCAGAGTTTTCTTGGACTCGCAGGATACTACCGGAGATTTATTGAGAATTTCTCAAAAATTGCGAAGCCTATGACGGAGTTGTTGAAGAAGGATACTAAGTTCAAATGGACTGAGGAGTGTGAGGCTAGTTTCCAGGAGTTGAAGAAACGATTGGTTACCTCACCGGTATTGATTTTGCCAGATCAGACCAAGGATTATGAGGTGTATTGCGACACTTCACGTCGAGGACTTGGAGCAGTGCTTATGCAGGAAGGGAGAGTTGTTTCGTATGCATCACGACAACTGAAGCCTCATGAGTTGAATTATGCCACGCATGATTTGGAGTTAGCAGCCGTAGTGCATGCATTGAAGACGTGGAGACATTTCCTCATTGGAAATCATTGTGAGGTGTACACGGATCATAAGAGTTTGAAGTACATTTTCACTCAGAAGGAGTTGAACCTCCGACAGAGGAGATGGTTGGAGCTCATCAAGGATTATGACATGAGATTTCATTACCATCCCGGAAAGGCTAATGTAGTAGCTGACACATTGAGCCGTAAGAGCCATGTCAATACCCTAGTGACGGGGAAAATACCAAAGGAGTTAGCAGAAAACCTTCGTGAACTAAGCTTAGAGATAGTTCCGAAAGGCTATGTAGCAGCATTGGAGATTCAATCAACATTGATGGATAAGATCAGAGAAGCTCAGAAATCTGACAAAGAGATTGCTGCTATAAAAGAGAAATTGAGCGAAGGAAAAGCAAAGGGATTTCGTGAGGATGAGCACGACACCTTATGGTTTGAGGACCGTGTTTATGTGCCCAATGACCCGGAGATCAGGAAGTTGATTTTGCAGGAGGCACATGATTCACCATATTCGATTCACCCAGGGAATACCAAGATGTATTTGGATTTGAAGGAAACATTCTGGTGGACCGGAATGAAGAAGGATATTGCAGCATATGTAGCAGTTTGTGACGTATGTCAGAGAGTAAAAGCAGAACATCAAAAGCCAGCAGGATTGTTACAACCACTGCCGATACCCGAATGGAAGTGGGATAAGATAGGCATGGATTTTATCACAGGGCTACCCAGGACAAAAGCCGGATATGACTCGATATGGGTAGTAGTTGATCGTTTGACGAAGGTAGCACATTTCATTCCAGTTAAGACCACTTACACCAGTGCTAAGTTGGCAAAGATATACATGACTAGAATCGTTTGTTTGCATGGAGTTCCGAGGAGTATCGTATCAGATAGAGGAACCCAATTTACCTCAAAGTTTTGGAATCAGTTGCATGAAACTTTAGGAACCAGACTAGAGTTCAGCACAGCTTTTCATCCGCAGACAGATGGACAGACCGAGAGAGTCAATCAGATTTTGGAAGATATGCTGAGAGCTTGTGCACTAGATTATGGATCAAGTTGGGACGAAAACTTACCGTACGCGGAGTTTTCTTATAACAACAGTTACCAAACCAGTTTGAAGATGGCCCCTTTCGAAGCTTTATACGGAAGGAGGTGCAGGACACCGTTGTCCTGGAACGAAGTTGGAGACCGTCAATTCTTTGGACCAGATTTGATTAAGGAGTCAGAATGGAAGGTTAAGTTGATTCGCGATAGGCTCAAGGTAGCCCAGTCCAGGCAGAAGAGCTATGCAGATTCTAAATGCAAGGAGACAGTTTACGAAACCGGAGACAGAGTTTACCTTCGAGTATCCCCACTTCGAGGAGTTAAGCACTTTGGAGTTAAGGGAAAGTTAGCACCGCGTTTCGTTGGACCATTTAAGATCTTGAAACGTATGGGAGAAGTCGCTTATAAGTTGGAACTACCAGAAGGACTGTCAGGAGTTCATGATGTATTCCATGTTTCTCAGCTGAAGAGATGTCACGCCGAGATGGCGGAGGTACCGCTAAGAGATACAGTGCCATTAGAAGCAATTCAGTTAAAGGATGACCTAACATATGAGGAGAAGCCAGTCAAGATTCTCGATGTTGCCAGTAGAGTTACTCGCAGCAAGGTTATCAAGTTTTGCAAAGTTCAGTGGAACCACCATTCAGAGGATGAAGCCACCTGGGAGAGAGAAGAAGATTTGCTCAAAGACCACCCTCACCTATTTTCTAGCCAACCCGAATCTCGAGGGCGAGATTCATCTTAAGGGGGGTAGGTTTGTAACATCCCAAATTTCCAATTTGGAATGTTATACACTAGATCATATGCATATCATATTTTCTTGCATTTTGGTTGATCCTAGAAATTTCACGCAACTCAAGGACCCTCGGAGAGAGTTGGAGATTTCGTTATTTTCATATTTGAGAGTTCTCTCGAATTTTGAAAATAGGATCATTTGATTTATTTATTTTATCTTCAATAATTTTTCCGGTGTCAAAATATATGAGAGAGGGAATAATATGACTTTCCCAAATTTAGGAAAAATGAAGATATAATAAATAGATCAATTTTGCTTTCCGGTGTTTATTTGCATTTTATTTGGATAGGGAAAAATGCGCGTTTTCAAAAATTGCATTTTAGGTCCGGAGAAAAGTTCATTTTGTTCGGCTCATTTTTAGGAGTCGGGGAAAATTTACTTTAGATTTTTCGGAGTTCGTTTAGATCCCTTTTTGTTTTTTTTTCTGCGCGAGGAAACTATTTAAAAAAAATTGAGCAGCGCCTTGGGCCAAAGGCCAAGCCAAGCCACCTACCGCGCGCTCCCAGGCGCCAGGCGCCGAGCCAGGAGCCGGTCGGCCGCCGCGCCTCTTGCTAGGACCGAATCCTTTTAGGATTCTAGGGCGCCCCTTGTCCCCTTTCCTTATTCCGCTTATTTTCTAGATCTTTCCTACTCCTATTCCTAATTCCTTGTCCTCTACCCCAAGTAAACCCCTCCCCTCCCCAATATAAATACCCAAGCACCCCCCTCTCTAAACACATCAAATCAAAGCTCTCCTCCACACCGCGCCTTGCACCGCCGCCGCGCCGCCACCGCGCCCTGCGTCACCGCCGCCGCGCCGCACTCACCGCGCCCCCCCCACACCCGCCGCCGCCCGCCGCCTCACCCGCGCCGCCACCCCACACCCCGTGCCGCCGCCGCACCTTGCCGCCGCCGCCCCACACCCGCGCCGCCGCCGCACCTTGCCCACGCCGCCGCCCTACGCCGACGCCGCCGGAGCCCCTCACCAGAGACCTCGCCAAGGTTGCCCCGCGCTACATCTAATCTTTTTCTCGGATCGTTTTATTCTAATTGTTCCGATTCTTTTCTTCTCTAAACCGTTCCGGTTTTCTAGATCAGTTTTTCGATCGGTTTTTCTTCTCCGAAACCCTAGATCGGATTGGTTTTCTTCTCCGATTTAGTTGCCTTTGGACCGTTCGTCCTAACGAACGTGATCACCGGATTCTTCTAGGTTAACGACGTCCGTTCGTTTAACCGTTCTTCTTTTTATTTTTGTCGGATTTATTCCGCGATCGCGATCTCAGATCCGATCTTCTTCCTAGTCTATCTTTTCGCTCGTTTATCGGAATCAGGTGATTCAAGCGCCTGGAGTTTCGTCTCGAAACCGCCGTTCCGTCTAATCAACTTGAACAAGCTTTTGTTACAGTAAAATTTTGACCTAGATTCAACTTGCTAGAACCAAGTTGTTTTCTTCCGCCGTTTGTTTTTCGTTCTTTCTTTGCAACCGGAGTTCTTAAGTTGAACTACCTGGTTCGTTCTCTTGTTCGAGTTTTACCTGTGCATTAGATGAGTACTTATTGTATGCTTGTTGTTTGTCTGCGATAGATTACCCGGATTGCGCCGCTTGTTACTTCAAAACCCTAGGACTCGCGGATCATCAGCAAGGCAAGTAACACTTTGATCATACCTTTTCTACAACCCATGTTTTATTGCATTAGATCAATCCTCTCACATTGCATGATTAGGATCTAATTAAATTGTGGGATGGGAAGTAGATGAGGTAGTACCTATCACCTGTATTATTATGAAACCCTTGGGAGTTACTTCTACGTTTGCTTATTATTATGCCATGCTATGCTAGTAGACGTGGATTGGGTGAGTGATATCCATGACAGATGTGAGTTGTTAATTTTAATGGTTTATCTAAGGTGGCAACTTAAACACACATCTGGGTGGATTGAGGCACCTGATGTCTATCAGGACTTGCCTGTTTTTTTCCGGACCGCCACCCAGGCTCAAAGGGATCATAAGATAATTCATGCTAGAAACTTCCGTGTGCAGCCACATGCTACTATGGGCTCTGGCATAGTTGACTAAGTTGTGCGAACTCTTACGGGGTGGACTAGCAGATGTAGGGGATGTAGGTGTACCGGTCTACCCCACATGTAAGGTGCTAGTGCTTCTGAAAGACTATGTCTCGGTCATCCGTTTCTCAAACACCATGTAGTGCGAGAAAACAAACGGAGGCGATCGAGTCATGTGGGGAAAAGTGCGCAACCTCTGCAGAGTTTACAAACTAATCATGATTAGCCGTGTCCCCGGTTATGGACAACTTGAGTATCTAGTACTTGAATATCATTGTGAATCTCAACATGTTACTTCTAATTAATGTTATTGGGTTTAATTACTTTTAATTGGGATTGAGAATGCTGTCAACCATTCTCAATGTTTCACAACCACCATGATAGTTAAATAAATTTATTCCTTTGCAGTAGGGAAAAATTGGCTTTACGCAAAAACTGTAACCATAGAGCTTTCCACCAGCCATATATGCATATAGTATAGCTGTTTCATTCCATTACTCTCTATGTGTTACTTTGCCAGCATATTCCATGTGCTGACCCGTTTTCGGGCTGCAACGTTAATGTTGCAGACTTTTCAGACGACGATTGAGGTGTTTAGGTCGTGGTTCTATACTCAGTGATGCCGCTGGAGTTGATGGACCCATTTATCTTCCGAGTCTTCCGCTGTTATCGATATTATATGGCCTTCTGCCATATTTGTTGTAATAAGTTCTTTTTGAGCCATCAATGTAATAAGTGTGTGATTGCAACTCTGCTATAAAACCTCGATGTACTGTGTGGTGTCAGCATTACTGATCCAGGGATGACACCGTAGCACAGTAGACGTGATCCATTCGGGTCAGGTCGCTACATTAGTACTTTCACTATGTCTGTGAAGCTAATATCTTTTGCACTTTTTCCATGCTTGTTTGAACCTGCTCTTGGGTGATTTAGCCGTAGCTCAGTGTTCATGTTTTGTCAAGCATTTTGAGTAGATCACTGCCATGTGCTTTGTTGTTATGTTTGAGTGCAGTAGCTTAGTTTCTTGTTGCATTCTAGATGGCATCGTGCTGTTAATCGCAAAATTGTGACATTCTTGTTTTGCTTGCCATTTGCAAACCGTGCATCCGATTCCGGTGATCTTTATATGGATTTTGACCGTAATCATCTCAACTTTCTAGAGGCACACTTGGTTTGCCAAGTTGATGCCTTGTTCATCCTTTTCCTTCCGAAACACGCATATGCATTGCATATCATGTCTTGCATATCATGTCATGTTTTGCATCATGTTGTTTGTGTATTGCACCGTGATTGATTGTTGGTCCTTTGCTTGTCACTACTAGGAAAAGGGCTACAGATAATATGGACACTAATGGTGCACCAGACATGTGGTGCGCCACTCCTATATAGCAGTGGCGCACCATGTGTCGGTGCGCCATTAGTGTCTATCACACTAATGGCGCACCACACCAATGGTGCGCCACTACTAACATATTTTTTTCCAAAAATACTAATGGCGCACCAGGTAACAGTGCGCCATTACTAGTTTAACTAGTAATGGCGCACCACTCACCACGTGCGCCACTACTTTCATATTTTTTTTGTTGCAAAACTACTAATGGCGCACCACAAGGTGGTGCACCATTGCTATCCAAAAAAAATATTACTAATGGCGCACCTCTAGGGGGTGCGCCATTGCTATCCAAAAAAATCTAATGGTGCACCGCTAGGGGGTGCGCCATTGCTAAGCCTCTCCCTCGCCAACCCCCTTTCTTCCCCCAATCCCCCCCACCCCCACCCATACTGCGCCGACCCATCTCGCCCCTCGCCTCTCGCCACCACCGCCGATCCCCTTCCACCCATCGGCGACCTCGCTCCCGGGCTCCGCCACCCCCACCCACCCCCTCCCTCGCCTTCCCAGCCCTCCAAACCCTAGAAACCCGCGGCGCCCAGGCCCACTGCGTCGCCCTGACCGAGACCCACTACGCCGCCCCGCTGGAGACTTGGAGCCTCGGAGCCCAGACTCACTGCGCCGCCCCGCCGGAGACAGACTTGGAGCCTCGGAGACCCACTGCGCCACCCTGCCGGAGACCCACTGCGCCGCCCCGCCGGAGACCCACTGCACCGACCCACCCACTGTGTCATCTCCGCTCCGGCCACCACCTCATCATGGTCAGGTAATCCCTCTCTCCTCCCTCCCGGCCATGCGCTCTTCTTCTCTGTTTTGCTAGGTTTAGGTCAAATCCCTCTCGAATTTAGGTCAAATTAGGTTCAAATCCCTCTAGAATTTAGGTCAAATTAGTTTTAGCAACAAGAATTCAGGAAGCTTGCTTGAGTTTGTGTCCTTTAATGTGTAAATCTG
This sequence comes from Triticum urartu, assembly GCF_003073215.2. Classification (NCBI taxonomy): domain Eukaryota; kingdom Viridiplantae; phylum Streptophyta; class Magnoliopsida; order Poales; family Poaceae; genus Triticum; species Triticum urartu. The sequence goes on along the minus strand of NC_053022.1, from coordinate 74,362,226 downwards.
TAGTAGCCACTGTTTGTAGTTGTAGCCACTCCTTGAAAATTTAGTTTTGAAAATTCAGTTTATTCGGTTACTGAAAATTCAGTTAATTCAGTTAGGCACACAAATTTCAGAACTTTGGTGTGCCCTAGTACTTGGTGTTTGTAGAAAACCAGGAGTGTCAATGTGCCCCAATACTTGATGTTCACTTTCTTTGCTATCTAAATTGAGTGTCATTATTTTGTTTGCACCTGTTCTTATATGGGTGAAACTTCACTTGTTTTTAGGCTAGTGCATGGTGTTGCTTTATTCTGTAAAGATGATGATCATCTTTTACAGAAAACAATTTGTGTGCTAAACAAAGGTTAGGTTCAGAGATAGTGTTGCATTGTTGAGTTTTACTCCTTTTGATGTAGTAAATTTATTGACTGGTGTTTATCTTACCCTATTCCATTGAGTAGTAAATCATTATTGGCTTGTATAGATGTCAGCATGCTCCCTTTCTACTCATTTTGGAGAACCTGTTCTTCACTTCTAAGAGTTGTTGTATTGAATGGTAGTTCTCATCCATTGGGGTTTTGATTGACATGGCACATTTGCAATGGACTTGTATATATCTTTAGCATGCTTTAAATTATAAAATTCTAATATTCAGTATTGACAGGTTATTGAGGTAGTTGATATGGACACAAAGCAGTGTTGGTTGTTAGTCTGATATGAATCTAGAAGTGTTGATTTTCCTTGGTATATGTTGTGTTCAGTTTTGGCAGGAGTTCAGAATAGTTAGGCAAAGGTCATGTCTCCGACCATCGTGTCGTGATGATTTGGCAGGTACCCCGAGAGGCCCTTGAGTTTGCTGGAATGTCGATTAACTTCCGTTCCGGCAAATTCGGGTACTCCATATGTCCTATTTTCAGCAAAGGTCATGCTGAAATTTTCCGTGAATTTTAGCATGACTTTGCTAAAAATAGGACATATGGGGTACTTGTGACTAATGCATGGGCTGGGGTATCTTAGTACTTAATTAATTAGGATCAACTGCCCCTTTATTCTTGCTGCATTAAACCATAGGTGGCAATAGAGCCAAGTGATTAGGCCCAACTTAGAATTCTCCTTCCCAGCTTAGCTTTTAGGATGCCTCGGTGTCGACAAACCCTAAATTATAAAACCTTGGCTTTTAGGGTGCCTCGGTGTTGATAAAAACCTAAATGATGAAAGCTTAGGCTTTTAGGGTGCCTCGGCGTCGACAAACCCTAAATGATAAAAGCTTAGCTTTTAGGATGCCTCGGTGTCGACAAACCCTAAATGATGAGACCATGATCTTGTTCCTTGACAATAACCAACTTTTTGACCAAACTTTTTTCCTATTTAGAGCGAAACATGGCCCACAACGATGAGGCCGGCGGTTCGGGCAAGCAATTCTGGGAGCTGTCCCAGGAGATGGAGGAAGAACCTCACCGCTATGAGGACGCCGCGGAAGACACCTATTCTGACTACACAACCCCTAGTGGTGTCGGGGATGACACCACTGATGGTGCCACCGAGGATGCCACCACTGATGATGGCAGCGCACGCATAGATGGGAACCAACCGAAGAGGCAATGGAAGGACCGACGCCCGAACGTGCTCCGCACCGTCAAGGAGGAATTTACTCAAGTGAACTCCGACGGGCATCCAACGGCGCCCAAAGAATTAGTCAAGGGGTACTCGCTTCAGCTCGGGTGCATTCTCTGGAGCACCGTCTTGATCAACACCGAGAACCTAAGGCATAAGGACCGAGGGAATTTGCGCAACCTCCTCTTCACAAAGCTGCACGAACGATACAAGTTCCCCGCTGACTTTGCAAACACACGCCTCTCAGGGAATAAAGTGAACAGTGCCGCCCTCACGACGATGAGCACAGCCCTGTCTACTTGGAGAAGCACGGTGAAGAGAATGATTGACAAAGGTGATAGTTATGAGAAGATCAAGGCGAAAAATCCTTCGATCAGCGAAGATGACTACAAGGAGTTCAAGATCAGGTGCGAGAGCAGCGCAACCTCCAAATCAAGTCAGTGGGGGAAAGAAATGCGGGAGTTGAACTTAGGGGAACACAAACTCGGTCCCGGCGGTTATAGAGTGGCGGAGCCTATACGGGACAAGGAGGACGCGGAGCGTGCCGAGCAAGGCCTACCGCCCCGCTTCGAGAAATACCGTGACAAGCAGACCAGGAACTATGTCAAGGCTCGGTACAAGGAGGACCTGGTAACAAAGGAGTTTACCACGTATCCGAAGACCAGGGCGCTTGAGCTTGTTCTGGTAAGGAATACACCCCCACGTAATTAGCTCCATATGGTTGCATTCTAATTAATGAAGCCAAATTTCTAAATGGTTCACATTCCTTCCGCAGGAGACAGAAAGCAGTAGCGCGGGGTCGTCTCCGAGCACCCCTTGGGACAGCACTCTAAACAGGGCGTTGAACTTAATGAAAAACAAGGATAAGCTCAGTAAGCCATCGTCAGCTGGTCGTGTGGCCGGCAAAGGCTTGTCCACAAAATGGTCGTCATACTATAACGCTGGTGGGCGAAAGGAGAGAAAGACCAGCTCGGAAATCCAGTCGCACGAGGTTCAAGAACTCAAGCCACAAGTGGCACGGATTCCGAAGATGGTCCAAGAGCAAGTGCAACAACAACTGGGATCGACGCTCACCGCCATTGTGCCTACCTTGATTCAGGGGCTGGCGACGTGGATTGCGGGCGGCCAACAGGGGCTGCCCCCGGTTCCCAGCTTCACGTCCAGCAACTCGCACAACGCACAGGCGACGCCATTGGTGTCTCCGGCGGAGGCGGTATTGGCGTCTCCGACGCCGGCACGGGCATCGGAGCTTAATGCACTTGGGTGTACGCCGGCCGGCACCTCGGCAGCAAGCGGCCCCTCCGTCAGTTGCACGCCCGCCGTTGGCGGTGCCTCGACATTAGCCGAGCTCGACGCCATCACAGTAACTAATTAAGCCTCTCAGTCGATGACTTCGTCTCCTTGCCTTTGACTGGGCATCCCTGACGCCCTACATGTTTTCGCAGGGCGCCGCCGACGTTCCATGCACTCTCCTTCACTTCGTGGGTGGCGAGTTGATCGATGTCGCCAAGGGCAGAGTCGTTCAACCAGGCAACCCCGTGTTCCACGGTAATCCGATGCCACCCACCATGTATAGGGTTGAACTGGTTCGGGTGCTGCCAGGCTGCGATGAGTTGTTACCTCCGATTCGACCTGCTGGGGCCGACGAAGATGATGTGATGACCCTCAGCGCCTGCGTAAGCTGGCCCCTGCATTGGCCGAAGAGCCAGATTCGTTTGGGGGCGAGGGACACCACCCCACAGACAACACTGCCAGTCGTGCCGGCGCCAAGCCATGGCAAGACTGCCGCAACGCTACCGGACATCCCTATGGCACAGGATCCGAACATACATATGGCACAGGATCCGGACGACAACGACGACGGTACATTTACCAACGTCGATAAGTACTTTGCCGAACATGGGTACGCTGACGAATTCTTCAGGCCTCCTTCTCAAGAACCCAACCTTGAAAAAGGCGACCGCGATCATGCTGGTACCGCGGAGAAACCAAATTGCAACAGGCGTCGTCTGGCGTTCAGTTCTCAGGAGACGCCTCCAGCTGCCGACTTCACCGAGCCTCAGATAGCCGAGGTGCGAAATATTATCAGCCCCAACACACTCAAGAAGGCGGTCTGTGAGCAGAACTCAATCCCATTACAGCAGAAGAAGAAGGGACGGAAAAGAAAGAGTAACAAGGGTGCGAGTCAGCCGGCACCGAGTACGATCCATGCTCAGGACAGGCCACCTTCACCTAAGGATATCTCGAGGAGGGTGCATGTGGCGGGTAGGCCAATGCTACTGACTAATATGCTCAATGCTGCAACCGGTGCTATGTCGAGTCTGCATGACACTGTTCTTTCATTGGAGAAGCTGCGTCTCAGAGAGAATGATGTGGCATACCCGGTTTTCGTGGCCAAGGTGCCAGAGGGCAAGGGCTTTGTGGATAACGCGATCGGGGGTACGATCGTCCTGCGGTTTGATGACATCTTCGCTATGTTTAACCTTCATTCGCTGCACTACACCTTCGTTCGGCTATTTTCGCTGAGTATGAAGATGCGGATCATTAGAGACAAGACCTTGGACATCGTGATAGTCGACCCCTTCTACATGCGTGCCAAGATCTTGGGCGGCGCTGGGGACCGGCAAGTCGCGAGTTCTTACCTCGAAGGCGTCATTCTGGCAAACCCAGATAAGGATAACTTCCTTGTGCCTTACTTTCCCGAGTAAGTCATCCCCTCACCGCCCCGTAACATATGATTTCTAAGATTTCGATCCTTTTTTTCTTCTAACATTATGTGTTTTCTGCAGTAACACACGTTGCACACTCATCCTCTTAAGACCAAAATATTCCATGGCCATGTATTTCGACTCGGACCGTCAGTCGAAGAAAGACTACACAAATATCAAGAAAGTTCTTGATGATGTTCTCCCCGGCTACGCCAAATCTGGAGGCACCTTCACCAGGCCAATTCGTAGGTACGGCAAGCACGTGTTCGCCCACAATACGACGTTCTGCTGCGTCAAGCAGCTGCCTGGTGGTCAGAAGGATGCCTACTACGCCCTCCATCACATGTGGGCGATCGTACGGGACCATAATCACCTTCTTCTACCAAATAATCTCAAAGATTGGGCCGCGAGCTTGTCGGCAATCCAGGACGCGGACATCAGACAAGAATTCTTTCGCATCCAGTCGGAGTTTGCGGAAATCATCCATCAAGATGTCCCTCGTACCTCGAGCAGTTCTACCTCAGATATCAACCGTCTAACAGTGAGATAGACACAACGCTACAAATGCAGGCTGACAACGACCATGATTTCATGACCATCACGAGTGACGGCGGCTTCATCCACGCTCCGGTCCCTTGAGTCAAGTCGAAAGTAGTGATGCTATGTGTAGTTCTGAAACATCGATTGGCTCATGTTGTAATTAAACTTTAATGAACTTGTATGCCTCTTTGGTTTGGACAGTCATTCAACTTATATGTAATCGATGCTATTTATTAGTAGGACCATGAATCGTGCTATCAATGTGTTGCTTTTCTCTTCCGATCCTTTTGTTGCATACTTATATATTGCTTATGTATTGTCTGTGAATTGTTACTAACGTTTTGTTTGGCTAGTGCATAGAGATGCCATCATATGTCGTGTACAAGGGTAAGGTTCCCGGAGTCTATGATGACTGGGAGGAGTGTCAGAGACAGGTTCACCATTTCAGCGGTAACAGTTACAAAGGGTACACCACTAGGGTGGAGGCGGAAGCTAGATACGCGCGCTATCTAGCGGGAGAGAGGAGGTGTAGGCGAACGCGTCATAAAACAAAAAAATTCAACCTACGCACCAGCCCAGGACCACTATGGAGACTGCATACATGGTTTGATCTTTTTCGTTACCGACTCGTAGCGCAGCGGGAAGTAGAGTCGATGACGATCGGCGGTGCAGATCCCCGCAGCTAGGATTTACAACCTCCCAACCGCAAGGATGTATACCCTCATCTGCTCCTTAGACAGCCCTCTGGGAGGCGGTCGAACAACCCCGCAGACGGTGTCGCGGACAGCCCTTCGGGAGGACCTTCGAAACTCGAACGGTCACTCGGACAGCCCTTCGGGAGGACCTTCAAAACTCGGACGGTCACATGAATAGCCCTTTGGGAGGCACTCACGAACTAAGACCGAAACTACGATCTCTCTACAGAGTTGCACACATACGGTGTCATCTATCCGGCAGGGCTTCGCCGTCCAGAACTAGTTCCTGCCGGAACCCACACAGCCTTACGGCTCTACGAAACTCTTTTCGTGGGAGGGAGAGAAGAAGCCAGATCATTGCATGGCACTTGTATGTGAGAAGGGATGAGGTTTGGGCAGCCCCCTTACCTCCTATTTATAGGGAAACCAAGGGGTAGGATGGGTATTCTGAAATACCAAAAGTGCCCCCACTTTATGTCACACACAAAGGGTATAAAAGGCATAAAGTGATGACAACTGGAGCCCCATGGAGGAGCTGCACCCTCCAACGTCCCACCTTCATGGGGGGCCCCCAAAGGGGGTTCCTTGATCCCCAAGTCCTTCTAGAAGCCTTTTGGGAAAAGCCCCAAAAGGTGGCTTTCCATAAATATCCCAAAAAGTACTTTCACTATTCACGATGACATTTTTCAGCGTCTGTTCGAACTGAAAATATTTATGTGGGCTTAGAACATTTCTAGTACCCACCAAAATGATTTTCAACGCGTTCCGAAACAATTCCGGTTTAGTGATTTTCATCTACGAAAAGCATCTGAAGTGGTTCCAGCAGCTCCGGAGCATATCCGGTTATTATCCCGGAAGATTCCAGAAAGCTTCCAGAATGATTCTGGCACCCTCCAAGAATTATCAGGCATGTGCCGAAACCAATTTGACTTAATGGTATCCCCTGAAACAACTTTTCAGTTTCATCGAAACTCATCCGATGACCTCTCTCTGCGTAACCTTTTCCGCTGTCCGAAACTTTTCCAATGTCCGAAACTTTTTCAGTGATTTTCTCTCAGACTCCTTGTCTAGTATTCAGCAGATAGATGACCCTTAAGCGTGTGACCCCATAGGTTCGGTGAAGTATAGACATGACCCGGAACCCCTTCCGATCAATGATCAACATCGGAGCCGTGGACACCCATATTGACCCCTATACCCACACGAATAAATATTCGAGTGAACCTCCAGTTGTAGTGAGCTATTCCTGTTGCTTTGCGATATGTCACAAACACCGGAGGTGAGATTTATTGCATCCCCATGGACAAACAATTTGTCCACCATGCAAGTTACCTCGTTACCGGTTTTGTTCTCTTTTCTCATTTCCATGTTCCGGCATCCCAGTGATCAAATCACACTGTGTCTGGCCAGACGATGATGGATACCGTAATACCGAGAGGGCCCGAGAATATCTCTCCATCGTCGGAGGAGCAAATCCCAATCTTGAGCTATCAAGTTACTTGACACACTTTTCCATGAACCCGTAAGCCGCCGTAATAGCCACCCATTTACGGATGACGTTTAACAAACCCCAAAGTTCATGAAGCAAGCATGAAGAAACTCGATACTCTCATGGTCTAAGGAATCATGCAAACGTTAACCATCTCTGTGTTATGTACCATTAACTTGTGACGAATGAATCTCTTAGCATAACATCAATCCGGGTCGATTCAACACAAATGTTCTCTTAACATTGTGCCCTCAAGGTTGCTGGCATAGACATGCCCATGATCAGGAAAACAGAACCATCATGCAACACTTGAGCTAGTCTTAGAGGCCAGACTAGGAATACATTTTACCGTTTATTATTCCACACGTGCATATGAGTCTTCCTCCGAGCCTCGTGGTTATTGTAGACTCGAGAACCATAGCAGTTATAGCATAGAACATAAACATAATTATGAACTCGGAGATAAATAATATCATTTATTATTGCCTCTAGGGCATATCTCCTACAGACTCCCACTTGCACTAGAGTCAATAATCTAGTTAATAAAAATGCACTTTACACCTATGGCATACCGGTGTAAAAAATGCTTCGCATGTGGTATAGCCTGATGTCCATCGGATCTGACAACTTCAGCTCCATGTGTATCTCTGCATATCCTCGCGTTTTCACGCTTTCACAAAATTCATATTTTGTGCGGACTTGGCTTTGTATATATGTGAATCATTGGTCGAAACCTGATTCCTCAGATTGAGTTATGGAGCAACTATCTGCAATAGTGTCCCATTGACCAAAGCCTTCTTGGAACCACACTAAGTTCATGAATGAACTATATGATTCAACATCTTTGTCTTTGTCGCTTCTAAAGCGGCAACATATGTTGGGGATCGTAGCAGAAATTTAAAATTTTCTATGCATCACCAAGATCAATCTATGGAGTAATCTAGCAACGAGGGGAAGGAGAGTGCATCTACATACCCTTGTAGATCGCTAAGCGGAAGCATTCAAGTGAACGGGGTTGATGGAGTCGTATTCGTCGTGATCCAAATCACCGATGATCCTAGCGCCGATCGGACGGCACCTCCGCGTTCAACACACGTACGGAACGGAGACGTCTCCCACGCCTTGATCCAGCAAGGAGGAGGGAGAGGTTGAGGAAGAGACTCCAACAGCAGCACGACGGCGTGGTGGTGATGGAGCTCGTGGTTCTCCAGCAGGGCTTCGCCAAGCACTATGGAGGAGGAGGAGGTATAGGAGGAGGGAGGGCTGCGCCAGGTTCAAGGGTGCGGCTGCCCTCTCTCTCTCCCTCACTATATATAGGGGGAAGGGAGGAGGGGGAGGCGCCCTAGGGTCCCCTAGGGGAGGGGCGGCGGCACAGGGGAAACCCTAGATGGGTTTGGGCGCCCCCACCCCCTAGGAAACTTGCCCCCCAAGCCGGGAGGGGCGGCTGCCCTAGGGGTGGCGCCCCCACCTCTCCTGGTTACGTGAGATGGGGTGGGAGGGGCGCTCAGCCCCTTAGTGGGCTGATGTGCCCTCTCCCCTTGGCCCATAAGGCCCCCCAACACTTGTCGGGGCCTCCGAAACCCCTTTCGGACACGCTGGTCATCACCTGGTACCCCCGGAACAATTCCGGAGTCCAATACCCTTCGTCCAATATACCGATCTTCACCTCCGGACCATTCCGGAGCTCCTCGTCATGTCCGGGATCTCATCCAGGACTCTGAACAACCTTCGGTAACCACATACTATTTCCCATAACAACTCTAGCGTCACCGAACCTTAAGTGTGTAGACCCTACGGGTTCGGGAACCATGCAGACATGACCGAGACAACTCTCCGGCCAATAACCAATAGCGGGATCTGGATACCCATGTTGTCTCCCACATGTTCCACGTTGATCTCATCGGATGAACCACGATGTCGAGGATTCAATCAATCCCGTATACAATTCCCTTTGTCCAGCGGTATTGTACTTGCCCGAGATTCGATCGTCGGTATCCGATACCTTGTTCAATCTCGTTACCGGCAAGTCTCTTTACTCGTTCTATAACACATCATCCCGTGATCAACTCCTTGGTCACATTGTGCACATTATGATGATGTCCTACCGAGTGGGCCCAGAGATACCTCTCCGTTTACACGGAGTGACAAATCCCAGTCTCGATTCGTGCCAACCCAACAGACACTTTCGGAGATACCTGTAGTGTACCTTTATAGCCACCCAGTTACGTTGTGACGTTTGGCACACCCAAAGCACTCCTATGGTATCCGGGAGTTGCACAATCTCATGGTCTAAGGAAATGATACTTGACATTAGAAAAGCTTTAGCAAACGAACTACACGATCTTGTGCTAGGCTTAGGATTGGGTCTTGTCCATCACATCATTCTCCTAATGATGTGATCCCGTTATCAACGACATCCAATGTCCATGGTCAGGAAACCGTAACCATCTATTGATCAACGAGCTAGTCAACTAGAGGCTTACTAGGGACATGGTGTTGTCTATTTATCCACACATGTATCTGAGTTTCCTATCAATACAATTCTAGCATGGATAATAAACGATTATCATGAACAATGAAATATAATGATAATAACTAATTTTTTATTGCCTCTAGGGCATATTTCCAACAGTCTCCCACTTGCACTAGAGTCAATAATCTAGTTCACATCGCCATGTGGTTAACACTCACAGGTCACATCGCGATGTGACCAACATCCAAGAGTCTACTACACTCAATGATCTAGTTCACATCACTATGTGATAAACACTCAAAGAGTTCTGGGTTTGATCATGTTATGCTTGTGAGAGAGGTTGTAGTCAACGGGTCTTGCCATATTCAGATCCCTATGTATTTCGCAAAACTTTATGTCATATCGTAGATGCTGCTACCACGTTCCACTTGGAGCTATTCCAAATTGTTGCTCCATTATACGTATCCGGTATCTCTACTCAGAGCTATCCGGATAGGTGTTAAGCTTGCATCGACATAACTCTTTACGTTGAACTCTTTATCACCTCCATAACCGAGAAACATTTCCTTATTCCTCTAAGGATAATTTTGACCGCTATCTGGTGATCTACTCCTAGATCACCTTTGTGCCCTCTTGCCAGACATATGGCAAGGCACACATCAGGTGCGGTACTTCAGCATGGCATACCGTATAGAGCCTATGACAAAAGCATAGGGGACGACCTTCGTCCTTCCTCTTTCTTCTGCCGTGGTTAAGCTTTGAGTCTTACTCAACTTCACACCTTACAACTCAGGTAAGAACCCCTTCTTTGACTGATCTATTTTGAACTCCTTCAAAAACATGTCAAGGTGTGCATTCTTTGAAAGTATCATCAGGCGTCTTGATCTATCTCTATAGATCTTGATGCCCAATTTGTAAGCAGCTTTATCCAGGTCTTCCTTTGAAAAACACTCTTCAAACAACCGTTTATGCTTTCCAGAAATTCTACATCATTTCGAATCAACAATATGTCATCCACATATACTTATCAGAAATGTTGTAGTGCTCCCACTCACTTTCTTGTAAATACAAGTTTCTAGCAAACATTGTATAAACCTAAAAGCTTTGATCACTCCATCAAAACATATATTCTGATTCCGAGATACTTGCTCTAGTCCATAGAAGGATTGCTGGAGCCAGCATACCTTTTAGCATCCTTAGGATCGACAAAACCTTTTATTGTATCACATACAACTTTTCTTACGAAAACTTGGTAAGAAAACTTGTTTTGACATCCATCTGTAAGATTTCATAATCGAAAAATACAGCTAATGCTAACATTATTCCGACGGACTTAAGCATCGCTACGGGTGAGAAATTCTCATCGTAGTCAACTCCTTGAACTTGTGAAAAGACTCTTTCCCACAAGTCGAGCTTCATAGACGGTAACATTACCGCCCATGTCCGTCTTCTTCTTAAAGATCCATTTATCTCAATGGCTTGCCGATCATCGGGCAAGTCCACCAAAGTACATACTTTGTTCTGATATATGAATCCTATCTCGGATTTCATGGCTTCTAACCATTTGTCGGAATACGGGCCCACCATCGCTTCTCCATAGCTCGTAGGTTCATTGTTGTCTAACAACATGATATCTAAGACATGATTACCGTACCACTCAGTACATATCCTTGTCGACCTACGAGGTTCGATAGCAACTTGATCTGAAGCTTCATGATCACTATCATTAACTTCCTATTCAACAGATGTAGGCGCCACAGAAAGCATCTTTCTGTGTTGCATCACTCTCTGGTTTAAGTAAAGGTTCAACAACCTCATCAAGTTCTATCTTCCTCCCACTCAATTCTTTCAAGAGAAATTCCTTCTCGAGAAAGGACCCGTTCTTAGCGACAAACAATTTGCCCTCGGATCTAAGATAGAAGGTATACCCAACTGTAACCTTTGGGTATCCTATGAAGATGTGTTTGTCCGCTTTGGGTTCGAGCTTCTCCGGCTGAAGCCTTAAGCATCGCATCCCCAAACATTAAGAAACGACAACTTTGGTTTCTTCCCAAACCAATGTTCATATGACGTCATCTCAACGGACTTAGATGGTGTCCTATCTAAAGTGAATGCAGTTGTCTCTAACGCATAACCTCAAAATGAAAACGGTAGATTGGTAAGAGACATCATAGATCGCACCATATCTCATAGGGTTCGATTACGACGTCCGAACACACCATTACCTTGTGGTGTTCCAGGTGGCTTCAACTGCGAAACAATTCCACAATGTCTTAAGTGATTGCCAAACTCATAACTCAGGAAATCCCCTTTTGATCAAATCGTCGGAACATGATCTTATTGTTATGATGATTCTTAACTTCACTCTGAAATCTCTTGAACTTTTCAAATGTTTCAGACTTGTGCTTCATTAAGTAAATATACCTATATCTACTCAAATCGTCAGTGAAGATGAGAAAATAGCGATATCCACCGCACGCTTCAATTCTCATTGGATCACACGCATCAGCATGTATGATTTCCAACAAGTCACTTGCCCGTTTCATTGTACCTGAAAACGGGGTCTTAGTCATCCTGCCCATGAGGCATGGCTCGCATGTGTCAAGCGATTCAAAATCAAGTGACTCCAAACATCCATCGACATGGAGTTTCTTCATGCATCTTACGCCAATATGACCTAAGCGGCAGTGCCACGAGAAAGTGGTACTATCATTATTAACTCTACATCTTTTGGCGCGAACATGTGTATTACCACGACCGAGATTCAATGAACCATTCACATAGGGTGCATGACCATAAAAGGTATCATTCATGTAAACATAATAACCATTATTCTCTAACTTAAATGAATGACCGTATTGCAATGAACATGATCTAATCATATTCATGCTCAACGTAGACACCTGATAACATTTATCTAGGTTCAATACTAATCCCGAAGGCAGATGGAGCGTGCGATGGTGATCTCATCAACTTTGGAAACACTTCCAACACACATCATCACCTCGCCCTTAGCCAGTCTCCGTTTAGTCCGTAGCTTTTGCTTCAAGTCACCAATAATAGTAACTGAACCGGTATCCAATACCCAGGTGCTACCAGGAGTGCTAGTGAGGTACACATTAATAACACGTATATACTTTGAAGTTGCCAGCCTTCTTATCTACCATGCATTTGGGGTAATTCCGCTACCAGTGACCGTTCTCCTTACAATAGAAGCACTTAGTCTCAGGTTTGGGTTCAACCTTGGGTTCCTTCACTGGAGCGGCAACTGGTTTGCCATCCATGAAGTTTCCCTTCTAGCCCTTGCCCTTCTTGAAACCAGTGGTCTTGTCAAACCATCAACACTTGATGCTCCTTCTTGATTTCTACCTTTTGCGGTCTTAAGCACCGCGAACAGCTCCGGGATCAACTCCATCCCTTGCATGTCATAGTTCATCATGAAGATCTAGTAGCTTAGTGATAGTGGCTAGAGAACTCTATCAATCACTATCTTATCTGGAAGTTTAACTCCCACTTGATTTAAGTGATTGTAGGACCCAGACATTCTGAGCACATGCTCACTAGCTGAGCTATTCTCCTCCATCTTGTTGGCAAAAGAACTTGTCAGAGGTCTCACACCTCTCAACACGAGCATGAGCCTGAAATCCCAATTTCAGCTCTTGGAACATCTCATATGTTCTATGGCGTTCAAAACGTCATTGGAATCCCGATTCTAAGCCGTAAAGTATGGTGCACTAAACTATCAAGTAGTCATCAGAATGTGTCTGTCAGCTGTTCAGAACATCCACAGACGACGTTGTAGGGGTTTGCACATCGAGCGGTGCATCAAAGACGTAAGCCTTCTGTGTAGCAGTGAGGACACTCCTCGGACTATGGACCTAGTCCGCATCAGTGCTTACAATATCTTTCAACTTGGTCTTTCTCTAGGAACGTATTGAAACAGGGAGCTACAACGTGAGCTATTCATCTACAACATATTTGCAAAGACAATTTAGACTATGTTCATGATAATTGAGTTCATCTAATTAAATTATTTAATGAACTCCCACTCAGATAGACATCCCTCTAGTCATCTAAGTGAAACATGATCCGAGTCAACTAGGCCGTGTCCGATCATCACGTGAGACGGACTAGTCAACATCGGTGAACATCTTCATGTTGATCGTATCTTCTATACGACTCATGCTCGACCTTTCGGTCTTCCGTGTTCCGAAGCCATGTCTGTACATGCTAGGCTCGTCAAGTCAACCTAAGTGTATTGCGTGTGTAAATCTGGCTTACACCCGTTGTATTCGAACGTTAGAATCTATCACACCCGATCATCACGTGGTGCTTCGGAACGATGAACCTTCGCAACGGTGCACAGTTAGGGGGAACACTTTTCTTGAAATTTTAGTGAGGGATCATCTTATTTAAGCTACCTTCGTTCTAAGCAAATAAGATGTAAAACATGATAAACATCACATGCAATCAAATAGTGACATGATATGGCCAATATCATTTTGCTCCTTTTCATCTCCATCTTCGGGGCTCCATGATCATCGTTGTCACCGGCATGACACCATGATCTCCATCATCATGATCTCCATCATCGTGTCTTCTTGAATTTGTCTCGTCATCTATTGCTTCTACTACTATCGCTAACGCTTTAGCAATAAAGTAAAGTAATTACATGACGTTTATGTTGACACGCAGGTCATAAATAAATTAAGACAACTCCTATGGCTCCTGCCGGTTGTCATACTCATTGACATGCAAGTCGTGATTCCTATTACAAGAACATGATCAATCTCATACATCACATATATCATTCATCACATCCTTTTGGCCATATCACATCACAAGGCATATGCTGCAAAAACAAGTTAGACGTCCTCTAATTGTTGTTGCAAGTTTTTACGTGGCTGCTATAGGTTTCTAACAAGAACATTTCTTACCTACACCAAAACCACAACGTGATATGCCAATTTCTATTTACCCTTCATAAGGACCCTTTTCATCGAATCCGATCCGAGTAAAGTGGGAGAGACAGACACCCGCTAGCCACCTTATGCAACTAGTGCATGTCAGTCGGTGGAACCAGTCTCACGTAAGAGTATGTGTAAGGTCGGTCCGGGCCGCTTCATCCCACGATGCTGCCGAATCAAGATAAGACTAGTAACGGCAAGTAAATTGACAAAATCAATGCCAACAACTACTTTGTGTTCTACTCGTGCATAGAAACTACGCATAGACCTAGCTCTGATACCACTGTTGGGGATTGTAGCAGAAATTTAAAATTTTCTACGCATCACCAAGATCAATCTATGGAGTAATCTAGCAACGAGGGGAAGGAGAGTGCATCTACATACCCTTGTAGATCGCTAAGCGGAAGCGTTCAAGTGAACGGGGTTGATGGAGTCGTACTCGTCATGATCCAAATCAGCGATGATCCTAGCGCCGAACGGACGGCACCTCCGCGTTCAACACACGTACGGAACGGAGACGTCTCCCACGCCTTGATCCAGCAAGGAGGAGGGAGAGGTTAAGGAAGAGACTCCAACAGCAGCACGACGGTGTGGTGGTGATGGAGCTCGTGGTTCTCCAGCAGGGCTTCGCCAAGCACTATGGAGGAGGAGGAGGTGTAGGAGGAGGGAGGGCTGCGCCAGGTTCAAGGGTGCGGCTGCCCTCTCTCTCCCTCACTATATATAGGGGGAAGGGAGGAGGGGGAGGCACCCTAGGGTTCCCTAGGGGAGGGGCGGTGGCACAGGGGAAACCCTAGATGGGTTTGGGCGCCCCCACCCCCTAGGAAACTTGCCCCCCAAGCCGGGAGGGGCGGCTGCCCTAGGGGTGGCGCCCCCACCTCTCCTGATTACGTGAGATGGGGTGGGAGGGGCGCTCAGCCCCTTAGTGGGCTTATGTGCCCTCTCCCCTTGGCCCATAAGGCCCCCAACGCTTGCCGGGGCCTCCGAAACCCCTTTCGGACACGCTGGTCATCACCTGGTACCCCCGAAACAATTCCGGACTCCAATACCCTTCGTCCAATATACCGATCTTCACCTCCGGACCATTCCGGAGCTCCTCGTCATGTCCGGGATCTCATCCGGGACTCCGAACAACCTTCGGTAACCACATACTATTTCCCATAACAACTCTAGCGTCACCGAACCTTAAGTGTGTAGACCCTACGGGTTCGGGAACCATGCAGACATGACCGAGACAACTCTCCGGCCAATAACCAACAGCGGGATCTAGATACCCATGTTGGCTCCCACATGTTCCACGATGATTTCATCGGATGAACCACGATGTCGAGGATTCAATCAATCTCGTATACAATTCCCTTTGTCCAGCGGTATTGTACTTGCCCGAGATTCGATCATCGGTATCCGATACCTTGTTCAATCTCGTTACCGGCAAATCTCTTTACTCGTTCCGTAACACATCATCCCGTGATCAACTCCTTGGTCACATTGTGTCCTACCGAGTGGGCCCAAAGATACCTCTCCGTTTACACGGAGTGACAAATCCCAGTCTCGATTCGTGCCAACCCAACAGACACTTTCGGAGATACCTGTAGTGTACCTTTATAGCCACCCAGTTACGTTGTGACGTTTGGCACACCCAAAGCACTCCTATGGTATCCGGGAGTTGCACAATCTCATGGTCTAAGGAAATGATACTTGACATTAGAAAAGCTTTAGCAAACGAACTACACGATCTTGTGCTAGGCTTAGGATTGGGTCTTGTCCATCACATCATTCTCCTAATGATGTGATCCCGTTATCAACGACATCCAATGTCCATGGTCAGGAAACCGTAACCATCTATTGATCAACGAGCTAGTCAACTAGAGGCTTACTAGGGACATGGTGTTGTCTATTCATCCACACATGTATCTGAGTTTCCTATCAATACAATTCTAGCATGGATAATAAACGATTATCATGAACAATGAAATATAATGATAATAACTAATTTTTTATTGCCTCTAGGGCATATTTCAACATACTCCGCCTTTGTTATAGAATTCGCCACAGTAACTTGTTTGGAACAATTTCCAACTAACTGCACCACCATATTGTGTTACACAAAACCCTCAATTTAAATCGAAAATCGCATGGAGAAAAGATGAAGACTGTTTCGATGTAACATTCTACAATGAACTCTTCATGATCTCCGCTTGTGAGAAAACATATCATCAGTACTTACTCTAGTACTCAATGACATCTTTCACTATTGTCTAACGATCAGTACTTTGATCACTTTAGTATCCATACTCGCAACACCTTGGGAGTATCGGACATATCTGGTTGTTTTACATACCATCGAATACATGATTAATCCAAACACAAAAGTGTGTGGAATCTGCATCATGTATTTTGCTCATTAGTGTTTTGGGACACCGAATCTTGCAAAAAACTCTTCCATGTGACTCCGACAAGAATCACTCCTTGGCGGTTTTAAATGCTAAAAGGTTTTAGCACCTTGTCAATATGTATTCATTGCTTAGCCCTATTAGGTAAATCTATCTCCATAGATCCTTATGCCTAATATTGAGGCTATTTAGCCTAAGCACTTCATCAAAAAACTATTTTCAAATGAAGTCCTAATTCCTGTCAAGAAATTTATTTCCAATTAACAATGTGTCAAGCACACAAGGTTTTTAGAAATATTATTATGCTCCCACTTACTTTCTTGAATTACAAGCATCTTCGTTACCCATTGATGAAGTCAAACCCCTTTGACCATTTCATCAAAGCATGAAGATTCCAACTCCATTTTGCTCTCTTCTGTCCATCGCTGGAACTCTGAACATTGCACCCTTACTAGCATCCTCTGGATAGACAAAATGCCTTGGACTGTAACACATGCAAGTCCTTGGCTTCATTTCCATCAGATGGAAATTCTATTGTCATCCATGTTTCATATCTCATGATTGAAATATGTATTAATTGCTAGTTCAACCCAAACCGACTTTAAGCATCGCTACGATGAAAACAACCTCATCGCAGTCAACTCTTGAACTTGTTATTTCAACAAGTCGAGCTTCACGGATAAAAAAATTTTATCCATATCAGTTTTAAGTTCCATAAATATTCGTTAGACTCTAAGTCTTCCGAAAGGTGTATCAAGGTTTTAATCTTGAATCACTTATATGGAAACTAACTCGGGTTGTATTGGCATTTAGCCAATTCCGGAGTCAGGGCCCATCAACGCTTCCTTGTGTATCGTAGGTATAATGTTGTCTAACAATAATATCTCGTTTGCGCACCTGAGAGGTTTGCACGAGCCTTGCCTACGTGGTCCAGCTCCAAGTTCGACCGAAGTTCATACATTTTATTGTAGAGACTTCCGTATCAGTCGCAGTAGGAAACTTTGGAATTACTTCCAATGTCTCTTTCCTTTGATCTGATAACGAAGATACTGTTTATCTCGTCGAGTTGCACTATTATCCCACTCACCTTTTTGAAAGAACCATTCTCTTTAAAAGTACACCGTTTCGCGGCAAAACTATTTGCCTCGGTATAGTGAGGGAGGAATACCCAACATTTTGGTATAACCTACAAAGTAGCACTTTCCTGATTTGGAATAGGTTTGTAACCTTTTACACAAGCCCCATATTCCAAATGTTAAGAAAAGATATAACATGGTTGGGCGTACCATACCATGGCTTCATTTCAACAGACCCGATGTAGCTCTTTTCAGTGTAAAAGCCGCAGTCTCTAAAGCATCACTTTAAAAGGGATAATGGCAAATTTATTTATGTCATCTTTGACCTTACCATGTCATAAATGGTTTGATTACATCTTCACAGACATTCCACTCATAATGGTGTTCCGAAAGGTGTAAGTTATGAAACTCTTTTCACAACTCATCAGACATTCGCTAAACTTGTAACTCAGATATTCCTTTCTGCAATCAAATTGTAGAAACATAATTTCCTTGTTACAATAACTTCTACTTCATTTTTGAAAACCTTTCGAATGATTTCAAAAGATCTAGACTTACGTCTCATCAAGCAAATATCCATATATATACTTGAGTCATGTCTGAAGATATATAAATCCACTACTTGCAACAACATTTATTGAACTACACACATCAAAATGTATGATCACCAATAAGTTTGTTGCTCATTCCTTATGGCCTGTGAACGGTATTTCAGTCACTTCACTTTTCAGAGGAAAGTTGCAAGTGTCAGATGATTCAAAATCAAAAAGACTTCAAAATCCATCATAATGGAATTTTCCATGCGGGTTTCTCCAATGTGACCAAATGTAGTGCCACACTTGTGTGGTATTCTTTTAGTCTTGCGACATTTAGTGTCAGTGTTACGGATGTATCATATTACCATCAATATTCATAACATACATCCCATCTTGGATGGAAGCATGGCCCTTCATGTTATTCATAATACTTAACAACAATTGTTGTGTTTATGAACAACTCTTTTGCAATAAACATTATGCAATGGGCTAGAGTGTAAGAAACTCTAAAATGAATTATGAAAGTAAACCCAGAGGTATTGTATTGTTATCAATATTCATAACATACATCTCATTCATAATGAAAGTGTGGCCCTTGTGTTATTCATAACATCGAACATAAAAGGTTCTCTTATGAACAACCTTCTTGCAAGATACCTTATGCAATGGGCTAGAGTTTGTAAAACTCTAAATGAATTATGAAAATAAATACAGACAACAATACACCGATGGAAGGTATAGTAACATTTACTATGTTCCCTGTGTATACCTTAACCTCATTTCTGGCTAGTCTTTAGGCCATAGTAGCTCTTACATTGATTCGCAACAGAATGCAATCGAGCGGGTATCTTTGTGATTAACTCACAATACCCAAGAATTAGTGATTAACATGTTTAACCATAATTCCCAAGAACTATATCTTTGACCAGCCTACTATACATCAAAAACTTGTATGACATTCATACATGAGCTGGATATTCTAGTCATCTCTCTTTCTGCCTTTATACTTCTAACTGTTTAACTTTTAGTATTTCTCCTACTCGCAAAAGAAGCACCCAACTTAAGAGTGGCGTTAGCCCCGGACTTCCTAGGCGTGTAAGTCATACTAACACCCTTTGGACACATCCTTTCTCTTTAAGTTGTTGTTTTATTCACCTTTCATTATATGACAGGCGTTCTTCTGGATCCCTTTCCCAACAGTCAAATGCATAGTAAACACTTTTACTAATACTTGCCAACAAACATTGCTTTGTTTGTATCTGAAAATAATTTTCAGTTCCATTAATATCATATAACTATCCCAACTTTCGAAGTTTGGGTTTCATGGAAGCAAACATATTCCACTTGACCGTAACACAATTCTAGCTTTTGGATCGAAGGACGAGAGTCACATGATCCATAGCATTAGCGGGAGGATATGGAAAGCATGTGATAGGAAAAAATCCTTCTCGGCACTTTTGAGGACAATCCTCACATTACGTTACCAAACATAAAGTTTTAACCAGATATTTAACAGCTATTCAATTTTAACAGGGAAAGTGGAAACGCGAGCCATTATTCTACAACTATTTTGCAAGAAACACTTAGACAGTGTTCATAATTAATTGCACTGAGAATTAAACATGTTAATTCAACAGTGCGCTCCCACTCAAACCAATATCTCTCATAATTGATTTAGAGTGATTCAAGATCCATATTTCTATTCGATGCCATTGACGGGTTCATCACTGATGACACGAATTTCAATCGGTAGGCCAACTTGCCGATCACATCTCTATGTGATTCTTGTTCATCTTTCGATGGGTGTGTTCCGAGCTCAGGACTCTCCTGCCTGAACGTCAAAGACAACCAAGTGATCTTGCTGCGAGGTCTGACCTCACCCGCCTCATTCCTCTCGATTCGTTTGTGCTCATGTGTACATGGTGCACCCCGAAAAGATACGAATTTCAGACGGTGCTACACTTGGGTGAACACTAACTACTTTGATATTTTAAGTGAGAGATCACCCTAATAAAAAGCGACTACCGCGCAATCAAGAAGGGTGCATCATAAGGGATAAACATCTCAGGAAATTCATAATAGCATGATATGGTATAGCCCTTTCTGACGGAGAAGTGTTTCATTTCTTCTTCTTCGGCATTTGCGTCGGTGTTCACCTTCACGAAGATTGCCGCCACCCTGTTGATGCACCAGATAATATTGCTATCTATATAGCTAATAAAATAAGTGCATTACTTAAGGTTGACACGCAGGTCATTAAAGTGACAATCATATGGCTCCAGCCATCATGCCGAATCATGACACGCGGGTCATGTTAATTACATCATATAGTCATCTCATACATAATCAAATTGAATATGAGCATTGCTATACCACATCACATGCACATCCTGCAAAACCAAGTTAGACGCCTCTAATCGGTTTATGCAAAATTTTATTTTACGTGGCTTCTAAGGTTTTGACTTAAACCGCAGCTACCAACGTTTTATCATCAAGTATGATTATTCAAGTTGCTAGATTAACATCTCGGGGTGTATGAAACACGAGATAATTAAATCTCGAGCCCCATACTAAACTTCATCATACGCATGACCCCCGTGCAGATCATATCTGCAATGCCCTTTCATCTGCGAATTTCATCTTTCTTTTGACTACGGCAGAACCCAAAGAACTGATAGCACTCCCATGATCAATCAGGATCACGGATTGCCAGAACTTTGTCAAATTCCACCATGTTGTCTCAAGATTGAGCAAATGCAAATTCTAGGGAAGCAACAAGAACGTCGGGTAACATATTTCATCTGTCACCAGCATAAATAATTTTCAGCAATAGATCTCATCTACTACCTAATTATATTATGCAATACCCATACATCTCCATGTATTCTAGATCGAAACTTGCATCTACGCATAGCACGGCTCATGATGCCACTGTAGGGGAACGCGGCAGAAAACAAAAATTTCCAACCTACGCACCAGCTCAGGACCACTATGGAGACTGCATACATGGTTTGATCTTTTTCGTTACCGACTCGTAGTGTAGCGGGAAGTAGAGTCGATGACGATCGGCGGTGCAGATCCCCGCAGCTAGGATTTACAACCTCCCAACCGCGAGGATGTATACCCTCATCTGCTCCTCAGACAGCCCTCCGGGAGGCGGTCGAACAGCCCCCCATACGGTGTCGCGGACAGCCCTTCGGGAGGACCTTCGAAACTCGAACGGTCACTCGGACAGCCCTTCGGGAGGACCTTCAAAACTCGGACGGTCACACGGACAGCCCTTCGGGAGGCACTGACGAACTAAGACCGAAACTACGATCTCTCTACAGAGTTGCACACATACGGTGTCATTTATCCGGTAGGGCTTCGCCGTCCAGAATCCTGCCGGAACCCACACAGCCTTGCGGCTCTACGAAACTCTTTTCGTGGGAGGGAGAGAAGAAGCCAGATCATTGCATGGCACTTGTATGTGAGAAGGGATGAGGTTTGGGCAGCCCCCTCACCTCCTATTTATAGGGAAACCAAGGGGTAGGATGGGTAT
This sequence comes from Triticum urartu, assembly GCF_003073215.2. NCBI lineage: Eukaryota > Viridiplantae > Streptophyta > Magnoliopsida > Poales > Poaceae > Triticum > Triticum urartu. The sequence continues at coordinate 74,340,221 of NC_053022.1, read as the reverse complement.
TCTCAAATACCAAAAGTGCCCCCACTTTATGTCACACACAAAGGGTATAAAAGGCATAAAGGGATGACAAGTGGAGCCCCATGGAAGAGCTGCACCCTCCAACGTCCCACCTTCATGGGGGCCCCCCAAAGGGGGTTCCTTGATCCCCAAGTCCTTCTAGAAGCCTTTTGGGAAAAGCCCCAAAAGGTGGCTTTCCATAAATATCCCAAAAAGTACTTCCACTATTCACGATGACATTTTTCAGCGTCCGTTCGAACTGAAAATATTTATGTGGGCTTAGAACATTTCCAGTACCCACCAAAATGATTTTCAACGTGTTCCGAAACAATTGCAGTTTAGTGATTTTCATCTGCGAAAAGCATTTGAAGTGGTTCCGGCAGCTTCGGAGCATATCCGGTTATTATCCCGAAAAATTCCAGAAAGCTTCCAGAATGATTCTGGCACCCTCCAAGAATTATCAGGCATGTGCCGAAACCAATTTGACTTAATGGTATCCCCTGAAACAACTTTTCAGTTTCATCGAAACTCATCCGATGACCTCTCTCTGCGTAACCTTTTCCGCTGTCCGAAACTTTTCCGGTGTCCGAAACTTTTTCGGTGATTTTCTCTCAGACTCCTTGTCTAGTATTCAGCAGATAGATGACCCTTAAGCGTGTGACCCTATAGGTTCGGTGAAGTATATACATGACCCGGAACCCCTTCCGATCAATGATCAACATCGGAGCCGTGGACACCCATATTGACCCCTATACCCACACGAATAAATATTCGAGTGAACCTCCAGTTGCAGTGAGCTATTCCTGTTGCTTCACGATATGTCACAAACACCGGAGGTGAGATTTATTGCATCCCCATGGACAAACAATTTGTCCACCATGCAAGTTACCTCGTTACCGGTTTTGTTCTCTTTTCTCATTTCCGTGTTCCGGCATCCCAGTGATCAAATCACACTGTGTCTGGCCAGACGATGATGGATATCGTAATACCGAGAGGGCCCGAGAATATCTCTCCATCGTCGGAGGAGCAAATCTCAATCTTGAGCTATCAAGTTACTTGACACACTTTTCCATGAACCCGTAAGCCGCCGTAATAGCCACCCATTTACGGATGACGTTTAACAAACCCCAAAGTTCATGAAGCAAGCATGAAGAAACTCGATACTCTCATGGTCTAAGGAATCATGCAAACGTTAACCATCTCTGTGTTATGTACCATTAACTTGTGACGAATGAATCTCTTAGCATAACATCAATCCGGGTCGATTCAACACAAATGTTCTCTTAACATTGTGCCCTCAAGGTTGCTGGCATAGACATGCCCATGATCAGGAAAACAGAACCATCATGCAACACTTGAGCTAGTCTTAGAGGCCAGACTAGGAATACATTTTACCGTTTATTATTCCACACGTGCATATGAGTCTTCCTCCGAGCCTCGTGGTTATTGTAGACTCGAGAACCATAGCAGTTATAGCATAGAACATAAACATAATTATGAACTCAGAGATAAATAATATCATTTATTATTGCCTCTAGGGCATATCTCCTACAGGAGGGAGCGGAGGAGGAACCAGATGAAGACCAATTTCATCGCGATGATGATCATCGCGACTGCAGCTCTCTTCTATGTGATGGTAGTTTAGATGATCGATATCGACTTTGTAATGTGACGACAAACTCACTACTCACGGTCTCGAGACTTGTAATGTTCTAACTTTGTTTGGTATTTTAAATTGGGAGACTAATATGATGAATTGTATTCGGAGACTAATCTTCTATTGTATTCGATAAATCTGCTGTTTATATGTTGTGCTCTCTATATTATGTGCAGTAATATGTTTTGTAACCTGTGCAAATATCAGAAAAGAAAAAAATCCATAATATTCATACTAGTGGTGCACCACTCAGCACACTAATGGCGCACTGCAAAAAGGACTCTAATGGCGCATCATCCACTAGTGCGCCATTAGTATGCCAAAGCACATGGGTAAATCTGGCCCCCTGGGAGGCATACTAATGGCGCACCGTGGGCTATACTAATGGCGCACTGCATGGTGCGCCATTAGTATACCAGATACTAATGGCGCACCACAGGTGTGTCATTAGTAAAAAATACTAATGGCGTGATACTAGTGGTGCACCTGCAGTGCGCCATTAGTAGGCAAAACAGGTGCGCCACTAGTAGGCCTTTTCCTAGTAGTGTGTGTTCTTGCCTTGGGTAGATCCGGAAGATGAGTATGTGATCGAGGAACCTGTTGAGTACGCTAACGAGGATCAAGCTTTCGTCAACCCTGAGAACTTTGCAGGCAAGATGACCATACCCTCGAAATCACTTCTATCTTTACTTGCTAGTTGTTTGTTGTATTGCTATGTCGCGCTACCTACCACTTTCTATATCATGCCTCCCATATTGCCATGTCAAGCCTCTAACCCACCTTTCCTAGCAAACCGTTGTTTGGCTATGTTATCCCTTTTGCTCAGCCCCTCTTATAGCGTTGCTAGTTGCAGGTGAAGATGGAGTTTGTTCCATGTTGGAACATGGATATTGTTGGGATATCATTATTATCTCTTATTTACTTTAATGCATCTATATACTTGGTAAAGGGTGGAAGGCTCGGCCCTATGCCTGGTGTTTTGTTCCACTCTTGCCGCCCTAGTTTCCGTCATACCGGTGTTATGTTCCTTGATTTTGCATTCCTTACGCGGTTGGGTGTTATGGGAACCCCTTGACAGTTCGCTTTGAATAAAACTCCTCCAGCAAGGCCCAATCTTGGTTTTACCATTTGCCTACCTACCACCTTATACCTTCCCTTGGGTTCTTCAGACTCAAGGGTCATCTTTATTTTAAACTCCCCCGGGCCAGTGCTCCTCTGAGTGTTGGTCCGAACCGAGCCGCCTGCGGGGCCACCTCGGGGAAACTCGAGGGTTGGTTTTACTTGTAGCCTGTCTCATCCGGTATTGCCCTGAGAACGAGATACGTGCGACTCCTATCGGGATTTGTCGGCACATCAGGCAACTTTTCTGGTCTTGTTTTACCATTGTCAAAATGTCTTGTAACCGGGATTCCGAGACTGGTCGGGTCTTCCTGAGAGAAAGAATACCCTTCGTTGACCGTGAGAGCTTGTGATGGGCTAAGTTGGGACACCCCTGCAGGGTTTTGAACTTTCAAAAGCCGTGCCCGCGGTTATGGGCAGATGGGAATTCCTTAATATCCAGTTGTAGAGAACTTGACACTTAACTTAATTAAAATGAATCAACCGCATGTGTAGTCGCGATGGTCTCTTTTCGGCGGAGTCCGGGAAGAGAACACGGTCTCATGTTATGCTTGAACGTAAGTAGCTTCAGGATCACTTCTTGATCACTATTAGCTTCTCGGCCGTGCTTTGCTTCTCTTCTCGCTCTCTTTTGCGTAAGTTAGCCACCATATATGCTAGTGCTTGCTGCAGCTCCACCTCACTACCCCTTTCCTACCCTTAAGCTTAAATAGTCTTGATCTCGCGGGTGTGAGATTGCTGAGTCCCAGTGACTCACAGTTACTTCCAAACAGATGCAGGTGCCGATGATGCCAGTGCAGGGGACGCTACCGAACTCAAGTGGGAGTTCGATGAGGATTCGGGCCGTTACTATGTTTCTTTTCCGGATGATCAGTAGAGGAGACCAGTTGGGACGATCAGGGATCTAGCATTTGGGGTTGTCTTTGTTTATTTTGGTTCCGTAGTCGGACCTTGATTGTATTCTGGATGATGTATGACTATTTATGTATTGTGTGAAGTGGCGATTGTAAGCAGACTCTTTATCTCTTTCTTATTCAGTACATGGGATGTGTAAAGATTACCCCTCTTGCGACATGCCTACCATGCGGCTATGCCTCTAAGTCGTGCCCCGACACGTGGGAGATATAGCCACATTGTGGGTGTTACACCTAGTGAGCTTCGAACACAAGTGATCGGGCTGATGAGACAGCTGAACCTCCATCAGTCTACTCACCAGATGAAGTCACGCTTCCCACCGGTTGCCAACTAGCGTCCTCCTAAATTGAATATTAAGGGAGATGGACTGCATAATCGTTGCCACAAGAGCATCACGTCGTTGAACAATACTATACAGGGACGGATACTGAAGCGCCAGAGGCGTTTCACCAAGTCAAGTATCCTCCCAGAAGCGCGTGGTAGTGCCATTACTGGCTATAAACTTTTTCCTATTAAAGAAGGCTGCTTCGACTCTCATAAGCCCCTTCCGAAAAGGCGAGTCCATCGGTCTCACTGTCACCTGGGACAAAGTTTTTGTAGCGAACAGACCTCAAACAGTCTGATCTCTGTGCTCCGGTGTCATCCCTGGATCGGTAATGCTGACACCACACACTACTCGGAGGATTTATAACAGAGTAGCAATCACACACTTATTACATCGAGTGTCTCAATAGAGAACTTATTACAATTAATATGGCTTAAGGCCATCTAATAACGATAACAGTGGAAGGCTTGGAAGATAAGTGAGTCCAACGGCATCACTGAGTATAGAACCACGACCTAAAAACTCCTTAATCATCGTCTGAAAAGTCTGCAACATTAACGTTGCAGCCCGAAACGGGTCAGCACATGGAATATGCTGGCAATGTAACACATAGAGGGTAATGGAATGAAACAGCTATACTATATGCATATTTGGCTGGTGGAAAGCTCTATGGTTACAGTTTTGCGTAAAGCCAATTTTTCCCTACTTCAAAGGAATAAATTTAATTACTATCATGGTAGTTGTTAAACATTGAGAATGGTTGACAGCATTCTCAATCCCAATTAAGCATCATCATTAAACAAGACCCAACAAAATTAATTTAGAGTAACATGTTGAGATTCACATGATAATCCAAGTACTAGATACTCAAGATGTCCATAACCGGGGACACGGCTAATCATGATTAGTTTATTACACTCTGCAGAGGTTTGTGCACTTTTCCCCACAAGACTCGATCGCCACCGTTTGGTTTCTCGCACTATAAGGTGTTTGAGAAGACAGATGACCGAGACATAGTCTTTCATAAGCGCTAGCACCTTACGATCGGGTAGACCGTACCACCTACATCCCCTACATCTGCTAGTCTACCACTGTAAGAGTTCGCACGACTTAGTCAACTATGCTAGAGCCCATAATAGCTTGTGGCTGCACACGGAAGTTTCTAGTATGAATAGTCTCATGATCCCTTTGAGCCTGGGTGGCGGTCCAAAAAAAACAGGCAAGTCCTGGAATACCCAGGTGCCTCAATCCACCCAGATGTGTGTTTAAGTTGCCACCTTAGATAAACCATTAATTAACAAAACTCACATCTGTCATGGATATCACTCACCCAATCCACGTCTACTAGCGTAGCATGGCATAATAAGCAAACGTAGAAGTAACTCCCAAAGGTTTGATAATAAACAGGTAATAGGTAATACCTCAACTACTTCCCATCCCACAATTTAACTAACCATGCAATGTGTGAGGATTGATCTAATGCAATAAAACTGGGTAGTAGGAAAGGTATGATCAAAGCGTTACTTGCCTTGCTGATGACCCACGAAACCTAGAGATTCGAAGTAACAGGCGGCGCACTCCGGGTATTCTATCGCAGACAAACAAACAAGCATACAATAAGTACTCATCTAATGCACGGGTAAAACTCAAATAAGACAACTAACCAGAAGGTTCAACTTAAGAACTCCGGTTGGCAAAAATAATCAAATCGAACGAAGCAACGAAAGTCAAACGGCGAAAGAAAACAACTTCGTTCTACTAATCTGGATCTAGGGCAAATTTTACGGTAGCAAAATCTTGTTTAAGTTAGTTAAACGGATAGAGGGTTTCGAGACGAAACTCCAGGCGCTTGAATCGCCTGATTCCGATAAACGAGCGAAAAGTTATACTAAAACGAAAATCGGATCAGGAATCGCGATCAGAAAAATCACGGATTTAATACGAGAAAAAGAAAAAAACGACGAACGTTCGCTAGAACGAACGAACGGACGAACGCTCGCTATTTAAATAAACCGGAAAAAACGATCTATTTAAAAAAAACCGAATCTAAAAAAACCGACGGAAAAACCAAACGGTTTTTCGAAAAAAATAAAAAAACCGGCACGGAAATCGAGGCGGCGGCGGACCTCGGGCGGCGTGCGGCGGCGGTGGCAGCCGGCGGGGCGGCGGCGGTGGCGCGGTGGGGCGGCGGCGGCAGCATGGCGGGGCGGCGGCGGCGGCTGGGGCGGCTTGGGGCTGGCTAGGGTTTCGGCTGGGCCTCCCCCGGCTATATATAGCCTAACGGGCCGGGAGTCCCAGTCGGACACGGCCCTAGGTCGGTGCATGTTTTTTTTACGCGCAGAAGAAAAATAAAAAGAAATACTAAACAGACTCTAAAAATTCCGAAATAAATTTTCACGGGCTTCTAAAATGAAGCCTCACAAGGTGAACATTTATTTGGGGCCTAAATGCAATTTTGAAAAATGCACATTTTTCCTAAATTCAAATAAAACACCGAAAAACTCCGAAATAAAATCTTATTTGATTTTATTATTAAATCCTCAATATTTCTTTATTTTGGGAAAGTCATTTTATTCCCTCTCTCATATTTTTAAATAGAAATAATTGATGATAAAATAATTAAAATCAAATGATCCTATTGTCAAAATTTGAGAAAACTCAAATATGAAAATAACGAAATCCCCAACTCTCTCCGTGGGTCATTGAGTTGTGTAGAATTTCTAGGATCAACCAAAATGCAAAAAAATATGATATGCAATGATGATCTAATGTATAACATTCCAAATTGAAAATTTGGGATGTTACAAACCTACCCCCCTTAAGATGAATCTCGCCCTCGAGATTCGGGTTGGCTAGGAAATAGGTGAGGGTGGTCCTTGAGCAATTCTTCCTCTCGTTCCCAGGTGGCTTCATCCTCTATGTGGTGGCTCCACTGAACTTTGCAAAACTTGATAACCTTGCTGCGAGTGACTCGATTGGCAAACTCGGGAATCTTAACGGGTCTCTCCTCGTAGGTCAAGTCGTTATCCAACTGAATAGTTTCCAAAGGCACTGTGTCTCTCAACGGTATGTCAGCCATCTCCGCGTGACACTTCTTCAACTCGGAAACGTGGAACACATCATGAACTCCTGACAATCCTTCAGGTAATTCCAACTTGTAGGCCACTTCTCCCATACGCTCCAAAACTCGATATGGTCCTACAAATCGTGGCGCTAACTTCCCTTTAACTCCAAAACGCTTTGTTCCCCGAAGTGGAGATACTCGAAGATAAGCTCTATCTCCGACTTCGTAAACTGTCTCCTTGCGTTTAGAATCTGCATAACTTTTCTGTCTGGACTGGGCTACCTTGAGCCTATCGCGAATCAACTTCACCTTCTGTTCAGACTCTTTAATCAAGTCAGGTCCAAACAACTGGCGGTCTCCAACTTCGTCCCACGATAACGGTGTCCTGCACCTCCTTCCGTACAATGCTTCGAAAGGGGCCATCTTTAAACTGGTTTGGTAACTGTTGTTGTAAGAGAACTCTGCATATGGCAAATTGTCGTCCCAACTAGATCCGTAATCTAGCGCACAAGCTCTCAGCATATCCTCCAAAATCTGATTGACTCTCTCGGTCTGTCCATCTGTCTGTGGATGAAAAGTTGTACTGAATTCTAGCCTGGTACCCAAAGTTTTGTGCAACTGCTTCCAGAACTTTGAGGTAAACTGGGTTCCTCTATCTGATACGATACTCCTTTGAACTCCATGCAAACATACGATCCTGGTCATGTATATCTTTGCCAACTTAGCACTGGTGTAAGTGGTCTTTACTGGGATGAAATGAGCTACTTTCGTCAATCGATCAACTACAACCCAAATCGAGTCATAGCCCGAACGAGTCCTGGGTAATCCCGTGATAAAATCCATGCCTAGCTTATCCCACTTCCATTCGGGTATCGGCAATGGTTGTAACAATCATGCTGGCTTCTGATGCTCTGCCTTTAATCTCTGACATACATCACAAACTGCTACATACTCCGCAATATCCTTCTTCATTCCGTTCCACCAGAAAATATCCTTCAGATCCAAGTACATCTTGGTATTTCCTGGGTGAATTGAATACGGTGAGTCGTGTGCCTCTTGCAGTATCAACTTCCTGATCTCCGGGTCATTGGGCACGTAAACGCGGTCTCCAAACCATAGGGTATCGTGCTCATCCTCACGAAATCCCTTAGCTTTTCCTTTGCTAAGTTTCTCCTTAATGGAGGCAATCTCTTTGTCAGTCTTCTGAGCTTCTCTGATTCTATCCATCAAAGTTGACTGAATCTCCAATGCTGCTACATAGCCTCTCAGAACTATTTCCAAACATAGTTCACGAAGATTTTCTGCTAACTCCCTTGGTATTTCTCCCGTCATTAATGTATTGATGTGGCTCTTATGGCTTAATGCGTCAGCTACTACATTAGCCTTTCCGGGATGGTAATGCAATCTCATATCATAATCCTTGATGAGCTCCAACCATCTCCTTTGTCTGAGGTTTAACTCCTTCTGTGTGAAGATGTATTTCAAACTCTTATGATCCGTGTACACCTCACAATGGTTTCCAATGAGGAAATGCCTCCATGTTTTCAAAGCATGCACGACGGCTGCTAACTCCAAATCATGCGTGGCATAATTCAACTCATGAGGCTTCAGTTGTCTTGAGGCATATGAAACAACTCTCCCTTCTTGCATAAGCACTGCTCCAAGTCCTCGACATGAAGCGTCGTAATACACCTCATAATCTTTGGTCTGGTCTGGCAAAATCAACACTGGTGAGGTAACCAAACGTTTCTTCAACTCCTGGAAACTAGCCTCACATTCCTCTGTCCATATGAACTTGGTATCTTTCTTCAACAACTCAGTCATAGGCTTCGCAATCTTTGAGAAATTCTCAATAAATCTCCGGTAGTATCCTACGAGTCCAAGAAAACTCCGGATCTCTCCAACTGTTGTTGGGGCTTCCCACTTGGTCACGGTATCAACTTTAGTGGGATCAACTGCTATACCTTCTCCAGATATAACGTGTCCGAGGAATCCTACTTCCTTCAACCAAAACTCACATTTGCTGAACTTGGCATATAATTGATGTTCTCTGAGCTTTCCAAGTACTAGTCGCAAATGTTCCTTATGCTCCTCTTCATTCTTCGAGTAAACCAGGATATCATCAATGAACACCACGACGAACTTATCCAAAAACTCCATGAATACTTTGTTCATCATGTTCATAAAATAGGCAGGTGCGTTAGTCAGACCAAATGACATAACGGTATACTCATACAGCCCATACCTGGTGGTAAAAGCTGTCTTAGGTATATCCTATTCTTGAATCTTCAACTGGTGGTATCCTGATCGCAGATCGATCTTGGAAAATACCTTAGCTCCTTACAATCGATCAAACAGATCATTGATCATTGGCAGTGGGTACTTGTTCTTGATCGTTACTTCATTCAATCCTCGATAATCAACAACCATCCTTAACGATCCATCCTTCTTCTCCACTAGAAGTACTGGTGATCCCCAAGGCGAAGAACTTGGGTGAATATATCCCTTATCTAGTAACTCCTTAATCGGCTTCTTAATTTCTACCAAATCCTTTGCTGGCATCCTATATGTCTGTTTGATATTGGCCCGGTGCCTGGCAATAGCTCAATCAAAAACTCAATATCTCTATCCGGTGGCATGCCTGGCAACTCCTCTGGAAATACTTCAGGGAAATCCCTTACCACTGGTACTTCCTCCTGCACAACTCCTGTTAAGCAATTTACTTGAGTCCTCTTCGGCACATGTCAGGATACATACTTGATCCTTCTCCCTTCTGGGGTGGTAAGCAAAATTGACTTACTAGCGCATTCAATATTTCCTTCATACGTTGATAACCAATCCATGCCTAATATCACATCCAATCCTTGAGATTCCAATACTATTAGGTCTGAGGGAAAAACATAGTTACCAATCCTTAATGGTAACCGATCACACCATAGACTAGCCACATACTCTGCTCCAGGCGAGGTTACTAACATGGGTGACCTAAGGGCTTGGGTTGGTAGGTTATACTTATCCACAAATCCCCTGGAGATGTATGAATGCGATGCACCAGTATTAAAAAGAACGAGTGCAGTAAATGACTTAACCAGAAACTTACCTATTACTGCATTAGGCTGAGCTTCAACCTCCTCCACGCTAACGTGGTTCACCTGTCCCCTATTAAAAGGGTTCGGCTTCTTCCCAGAGCTTCCATTGCCATTTCCATTTTGTATCTCAAGGCATTCATTGGCATAATGTCCGGTCTTCGAACACTTAAAGCAAGTGACTTGGCTTAGGTCCTTCTTGGCTGGGGTTGATGGGTTGGTGCGATTCTGGCCATTGCTTCCTCCATTTCCATTTCCATTCCTGGTGCCATTGTGATTGTGCGAGCTACCTCCTACATGGGTATGCTGAAAATGTCCTCCCGGTCTAGGGGTAAAACGTGGCTTCTGCTGAGCTCCTGAAGTGTACTTCCCTTGTCCATACTTCCTCTTGCGATTCTCAATTTGTTGCTGCTTCCCTTCAATCATAAGAGCACGATCTACCAACTCCTGGTAGTTGTTGAAGGTTGCTACCATCAACTGCATGCTCAACTCATCATTCAGTCCTTCCAGAAACTTCTCCTGCTTAGCTGCATCCGTAGCGATGTCATCTAGGGCATAACATGCTAACTTACTAAAGTCCTCCACATACTGGCCAACTGTCCGTCCTCCTTGGCGCAAGTTGCGAAACTCACGCTTCTTCATGGCCATAGCTCCTGCTGAAACATGTGCAGTACGAAAAGCCTGCTAAAACTGGTCCCATGTGACAGTGTCGACTGGGAAAGTGGCTATGAAATTCTCCCACCATGATGCTGCGGGTCCTTCTAACTGATGTGCGGCAAACTTCACCTTCTCCGCATCTGTGCATCCTGCTGTGGTCAACTCCCTAGCTGTCTTGTGGAGCCAATCATCTGCTACTATCGGCTCGGTGCTACTGGAAAACACCGGCGGATTCAGCCTAAGAAAACGGGCTAAGTGATCAACAGGTGGTGGTGGTGGTGGGTTGTTGTTGTTGTTCCCCTGATTCTGATTCTGGACTAGCAACTGCATCAATGTGTTCTGTTGCTGGATCAACTGGGTGAGCTCCGGTGGAAAGGCAAATCCGGGGTCACGTCTTGGAGGCAGATGAGGGTTTTAGAAAAGATGAGATGTAAGAGTAGAGGGGGTCTAAAGAGAAAACACTACCCATATGCACATGAGGCAAAAGCAAACAATTCACTTCATTCAATCAAACAAGGGCATACAATCGATCTATCTATCGCAGAAGTGCTCGGACTACTATATTTACATGGTGGACTACTACTACTGATGAGGTGGTCTACTAGAAATATTCTTCGGTCGCAGACTCCATGATATCTGCTCCAGCTTCATCAACATAGTCATCATCGCTTCCGTCTGGATCCGAATCGGTGTCGTCGATGATGATGTAGTCTTCTGGGCTAATCTCCTTGGGTTCTTCGTCTTCCTCTACTGGTGTAGGGCCTCCCATAAATATTCCAATCTTCTTGATTAGGTCGTCATTTTTCTCCACCAATACTTCAATTTCTTCTTCATAATCTTCACGTGTAGCCTTGAGTTCTTCCTCCAGTTCCTTGATTCTCGTCTTAGCCTTCTTCAGATCTATCATGTCGGCGCACATCTGGTTCTCCTGTCGTCGAATGTGCTGGTTTAACTCCTGGATAAAAGCTGCAATTGATCTATCCTTCTTGGTGCTGATCATCTCCCAGTGCTCATCTCGGCGCCCACAAATCTGGTAGATAGTATCCTTGAGGTCATTGCGGTAGACTTCTCCAATGCGTCCCATGGCGATGTGAGCTGCCATGCTCTTTCCTAGACTCCAAGTTGGTGCATCAAAAGAAAACTTCTATGGGCTCAGTGACTGGCATGAACGTCCTTCCTGGAACTTGAACTTGAATCATCCAGCGCTCTTCTTCAGGTAAAGTGGCGTTGTAGGTTCCAGTGAAGCTTGGTATTCCTATGTTCAGTTATCTAGTGACTTCCTTCAAGTGACGTCCAAAGGGTGTATCTTCATCTGGTTGCGTGAACTTATTCCTTGCATCCGCCATCCTAAAGAGTAGAAAAGATGAGAGGTCAGAAGAGAAGAGAGTGAATAGTGATCTAGGTCTCTAACTTAGTGGTCGTGTCCTACAGTCAGCGTCTGCTCTGATACCATCTCTGTAGCGATCAGACCTCAAATAGTCTGATCTCTGTGCTCCGGTGTCATCCCTGGATCAGTAATCCTGACACCACATAGTACTCGGAGGATTTATAACAGAGTAGCAATCACACACTTATTACATCGAGTGTCTCAATAGAGAACTTATTACAATTAATATGGCTTAAGGCCATCTAATAACGATAACAGTGGAAGGCTTGGAAGATAAGTGAGTCCAACGGCATCACTGAGTATAGAACCACGACCTAAAAACTCCTTAATCATCGTCTGAAAAGTCTGCAACATTAACGTTGCAGCCCGAAACGGGTCAGCACATGGAATATGCTGGCAATGTAACACATAGAGGGTAATGGAATGAAACAGCTATACTATATGCATATTTGGCTGGTGGAAAGCTCTATGGTTACAGTTTTGCGTAAAGCCAATTTTTCCCTACTTCAAAGGAATAAATTTAATTACTATCATGGTAGTTGTTAAACATTGAGAATGGTTGACAGCATTCTCAATCCCAATTAAGCATCATCATTAAACAAAACCCAACAAAATTAATTTAGAGTAACATGTTGAGATTCACATGATAATCCAAGTACTAGATACTCAAGATGTCCATAATCGGGGACACGGCTAATCATGATTAGTTTATTACACTCTGCAGAGGTTTGCGCACTTTTCCCCACAAGACTCGATCGCCTCCGTTTGGTTTCTCGCACTATAAGGTGTTTGAGAAGACGGATGACCGAGACATAGTCTTTCAGAAGCGCTAGCACCTTACGATCGGGTAGACCGTACCACCTACATCCCCTACATCTGCTAGTCTACCACTGTAAGAGTTCGCACGACTTAGTCAACTATGCTAGAGCCCATAATAGCTTGTGGCTGCACACGGAAGTTTCTAGTATGAATAGTCCCATGATCCCTTTGAGCCTGGGTGGCGGTCCAAAAGAAAACAGGCAAGTTCTGGAATACCCAGGTGCCTCAATCCACCCAGATGTGTGTTTAAGTTGCCACCTTAGATAAACCATTAATTAACAAAACTCACATCTGTCATGGATATCACTCACCCAATCCACGTCTACTAGCGTAGCATGGCATAATAAGCAAACGTAGAAGTAACTCCCAAAGGTTTGATAATAAACAGGTAATAGGTACTACCTCAACTACTTCCCATCCCACAATTTAATTAGATCCTAACCATGCAATGTGTGAGGATTGATCTAATGCAATAAAACTGGGTAGTAGGAAAGGTATGATCAAAGCGTTACTTGCCTTGCTGATGACCCGCGAAACCTAGAGATTCAAAGTAACAGGCGGCGCACTCCGGGTATTCTATCGCAGACAAACAAACAAGCATACAATAAGTACTCATCTAATGCACGGGTAAAACTCAAATAAGACAACTAACCAGAAGGTTCAACTTAAGAACTCCGGTTGGCAAAAAGAATCAAATCGAACGAAGCAACGAAAGTCAAACGGCGAAAGAAAACAACTTCGTTCTACTAATCTGGATCTAGGGTAAATTTTACGGTAGCAAAATCTTGTTTAAGTTAGTTAAACGGATAGAGGGTTTCGAGACGAAACTCCAGGCGCTTGAATCGCCTGATTCCGATAAACGAGCGAAAAGTTATACTAAAACGAAAATCGGATCAGGAATCGCGATCAGAAAAATCGCGGATTTAATCCGAGAAAAAGAAAAAAACGACGAACGTTCGCTAGAATGAACGAACGGACGAACGCTCGCTATTTAAATAAACCGGAAAACCCGATCTATTTAAAAAAACCGAATCTAAAAAACCGACGGAAAAACCAAACGGTTTTTCGAAAAAAATAAAAAAACCGGCACGGAAATCGAGGCGGCGGCGGACCTCGGGCGGCGTGCGGCGGCGGCGGCGTCCAGCGGCACGGTGGGGCGACGGCGGCGGCGCGGCGGGGGCTGGGGCGGCTTGGGGCTGGCTAGGGTTTCGGCTGGGCCTCCCCCGGCTATATATAGCCTAACGGGCCGGGAGTCCTAGTCGGACACGGCCCTAGGTCGGTGCGCGTTTTTTTACGCGCAGAAGAAAAATAAAAAGAAATACTAAACGGACTCTAAAAATTCCGAAATAAATTTTCACGGGGTTCTAAAATCAAGCCTCACAAGTTGAACATTTATTTGGGGCCTAAATACAATTTTGAAAAATGCACATTTTTCCTAAATTCAAATAAAACACCGAAAAACTCCGAAATAAAATTTTATTTGATTTTATTATTAAATCCTCAATATTTCTTTATTTTGGGAAAGTCATTTTATTCCCTCTCTCATATTTTTGTAAATAGAAATAATTGATGATAAAATAATTAAAATCAAATGATCCTATTCTCAAAATTTTAGAAAACTCAAATATGAAAATAACGAAATCCCCAACTCTCTCCGTGGGTCATTGAGTTGCGTAGAATTTCTAGGATCAACCAAAATGCAAAAGAAAAATATGATATGCAATGATGATCTAATGTATAACATTCCAAATTGAAAATTTGGGATGTTGCAGTTTTGGACCGCAGATACTTACTACGGAGAATATGCGCCCATGTGGCTTCAGTCTCAGCTGATAGCTTATACAGCCACTTACTGAGAAGACACCTGTTCTTAACTTCAAGATTCTCAATGCTAAGGGCCCCCCCTGGTCTTTTGGTCGACAGATGATATCCCATTTGGCAAGTCTGTACTTTCTCTTTAGTTCATCACTCTGCCAGAAGAATCGGGATCGATAGAAGTCTAGCATTTTCCTAACACCAACTGGGACTTCGAAGAAGGACAAGAGAAACATAAGCATACTCGTGAGCACCGAATTAATAAGAATCAATCGGCCTCCGTATGACATGAGTTTGCCCTTCCAGCAACTCAGTTTCTTCTGAAACCGATCCTCGATACACTTCCATTCTCTGTTTATCAGCTTACGATGGTGAATGGGTATACCTAAGTACGTAAAAGGTAATGTCCCCAATTCGCATCCAAACAATTGCCTATAAGCCTCTTGTTCCTCATTGGCTCTACCAAAACAGAACAACTCACTTTTATGAAAGTTAATCTTCAATCCGGTCAATTGTTCAAATAAGCATAATGCTAGCTTCATATTTCTCGTTTTTGCCAAGTCGTGCTTTATAAAGATGATCGTATCATCAGCGTACTGCAGGATGGATACACCTCCATCAACTAGATGAGGCACCAAGCCACCCACCTGACCAGCCTCCTTTGCCCTACCTATCAAAATTGCCAACATAAAATATTCCTGTTCAAAATTGCCCTCCTTTGTACATAAACACCTTTTCTTTTATGAAAATAAAATGTTTAGTAAATGGAAATGATTATGCAGCTGACTCAAGTACAGGCCAGCAGGCTTATCTATTCCTGTTGTCAGACATACATGTCAATTAGATCAATTTTACTTAGTGGCAATTAAAATAAAGCTGTGTGTAGAAGAGCCCGGATGGATGGTAGATATTTTAGATCACCGCATGCATTGCTGTCCCTTGCACGGCTGCACGCCTATATAAAGGGCCAAGGGCCGGGTAGCTGGACCTCACACCACAACCATTGTCTCTCTTCACTAGAGGTAGTAGCAGTAGAGCCGTAGCTGCTGGTGCAGAGCAGGCGTTAGAAATCATGCTGCTGCGTCGAGAGAATCAGGAGAAGGCAAGCATGCGTTCCATCTAGCTTCTCTAGATGTCCTGCTCCTTCTCGGTCGAAATCACTATTTTAACCTTTTTAGCAATCTTTGTCACAAAATGAACTTATCATGAAAGTATTTCATGATTTGACCCTTTTAGCAACGCCACAGCCCATGACGTTTCTTCTCCATATAAAAACATTATGGTAGCTTGCGTTTCAACTCCACATTCAAACGCCAAGGTAGCTCACGTTTTTGCTCCACATAGAAACGCCAAGAGAGTTAGCGTTGCTGCACAAGCCGAAACGCCATGAGCTTTGGCGTTTCTAGCTGACGAGCAAGCTTGAAACAGGCATGCATGCACTGGCTCCTAGAAGAAAGGGAACTTTGTTGGCGAGCTAGCTTGAAACCAGTCCAAGATAACTGGCGTTGCAGAAGTTACTAGCACTTAACAGAAACCCATCCATGCATGCATCCATGCATGCGCCGGCTCCTAGAAGAAAGGGAACTCTGCTAAAAAAAGAAGAAGAAAGGAACCCCTCCCGAGAAGAAAGCAACCCATTCATGCACGCACTGCGCCGTATCGATCACATGCATTCTCCCGAGGCTAAATGCAACGCCACGAGGCATGCCATTCTCAGCAACGCCAAAATGTTTGGCGTTTCTGACCGCCACTCACTCCAGCTACGCCTAACGGTGGGTCTGATCTGAAACGCCAAAGACCCCGGCGTTTGTATCTTGGGATGAAACGCCAAGGTTCCTGACGTTTCTAGCAACACGAACTGGCTCGGCGTTTCCAGCTTGCCACGTTCTGATCATGGGTCAGGGCTGCAACGCGAGCTAGCTCGGCGTTTTTGTGTGGCCTAGAAACGCCATGGGCCGTGGCGTTATTAAAAGAGTCAGATCATAAAATACTTTTATGTCGAGTTTAGTTTGTGACAAAGATTGCTAAAAATGTCAGAATAGTGATTTCGACCCTCCTTCTCTTTCTTTACTCATGCCATGCCGCTGTTGCTAGTACTTCTCTATATAGCTAGTCTGTAGCACTATTCTTGTTATTAATTTTTTCACATCAGCTAGTGTGTCCTTGTACAGTACGCATGATGGTTTGGTTCTGCATGCTAGTTGTGAAAGATGCATGCGTCTTGTCTCCCAAGAACTCCTCTAGATTATTTTGTCTTTTCTCTCTTTCTATCTTGTACCACATGCCTTGTTCTGACTAAGTACGCCTCATTTTTACTTGTTGGACCTGTACACTCGTTATGCTAAGAATAGCACATGCAAGACTAGCTAATCTTGTGCAGAAGCTAGAGATGATATATCGGTGATCTTTTGAGATAATATTTCCTCTTCTAATGTTCCAGTCCTAATGAAAAATCTAACACTAAGGCATCACGACGGCAAAAACATTGTACCGGTCACAGTACAGGTATGGGACTGTCGAGGTTCTCCGCCAAGAACGACACCCGTTCGAAAGCGTGTCGATGATGGATCCGTAGGAGCGATCGACACTAGTAAGGTCGGGTAGTCGGGTCTTAGCGGGTAAAAGAATCTTGCTCAACTAGAGCCTGTGTGGTTCCAATTGAGACTGTTGACGTCGGAGTACCCCTCTTAAAAGTGTAAAAGCGTGAAATCTCATCCCTGTGACTCCCGGGTCGGAAAGCTTGCGGTCATGTGTGATGCCAAAATTATTATTTCTAAGCGCATCTTTATTTTCTCTACCATTCTTGTTTCTTTTTTTTTCTTACGGCTAATCCATATGCTTGCTTCCGGTGTCACATATATTTTCCCTGCTACATGTGTGCTTGCTGAGTATGTCATCATACTCATTCTTGCTATCTTATTTATTTTTGCAGAGATGAGCAATGGAAATGATGGTGAACAGTAGAAGTAGTACTATGGGAGGGGATGAAATAAAGAAACTTGCATGCATGTACTAGCAAGAACACTTGTAGTGTACTACCTTTGTTAACCTGATGGCCTAACATGCTTATAAATTTGAATTGAATTTATAAGCATGTGGCAATTGTCACTGCTATGTTTTGGGGCATGACAAAGGCCTTACGCAATAAACGGGTATGTGTGCTATTTATTTCTTGTGTACAAGCAAGAAATTGCTTGGTCTCTTTAGTAGGTTGGATATTGAGTAAATTTTGCTGTCACTGGTGTGCATTCGTGTGGGTACATATATATTGTTTCTTGTTTGACCCGGTATATATAGCTCCTTAGTTACTAAGTTTCATGCACCCCTCCCCCAAGTTGATCTGCTCCTGTTGTTTCTTGAGGTTTTGATATTTTTCATGTTCTTGCATTTGCACAAGGACTCGCTACAACACGTTAAAGTATCCAAGGTCGTCCAGATCAAAACCGAATTGACTTCTAAAAAGCAAATTGACATAGTTATATAATGGTTTATCACATAGAGTGGGATTCCATGGCTCCATGCCTTGGAGGCACTTTCCAAATGAACATATAACAACTTTCAAGGCACTTACATGCCAATTGGACATCTAACAAAAATTAGAGCAGCGACGACATAAAAACCCAAGTTAGCAGTCGCAGCGCAGTGCCTACCGTATCCATCGTAGCTAGTGTGCCATAATATTTCTGTACAAGCTTCCAGCTTGCAAAACGATTTGACCTGGGAGTAGCTATTAATATGCGTATAACCTAGACTGGCCTAACTAGTCTCTGCAGAGGACTTGGCACTCAGTTCTCCTGTGTCGCAAAATCGCCGTGCCGATGGAGGATGCATGTTGAAAACGTAAGCAACTGGTCCTGCTACTCGCCCATCTTGTTGACGGGTGCACGGAAACCATCCAAGGGGCACTCCATTTAATAGGAATGATTCACCCAGAAAGAAGAAACACTCTCTTGCCATTCTTTCCACCTATAAAAACAGCAGCCAATGTCTGTCATTTTTGGCAGTGGACTGATAAAAAATGTTGCTTGTTGCTGAGATTCGGAAGGTAATTCTCAAATGTTAAAACAGGACATAGGTACCAGCAAATAAATAAATAAACTATACATGAGCCATGCACACCAAGATTATTTTACTGTCATGTGTGTGAATCAAACTTCGGATTTGTGATAGAACTTAACAAATGGCGTACCTGTATCTTAACAAATTTTGTGTTATTCATGATCACGATGACCTGCAAACCAGATAATGTTTCCGGCAAGATCTTGATGGCAATATACTCAAAGAACTTCTGCAATAGTTGGTGGCTGATTGCTTCACCAGAACCATAATCATCTAACAAAATAATCCGCTGTAATTTCGTCCAAGGAACTGGTAGTTCATGTTCACCTCCAATAGTTAGATGAGAAGGATCAGGGACATTCAGGACTATGCTGAGGTTGTTTGCAACTGCATTATGCTCAGCCGAACGCAGATAAGGTGTGCGGGCAACTATCTTACGAAGTTCACGAGAGAACTTCAGATTTTTGTCATTCACGACAAGAATGTGACCATTTTCACCTCTAGTCAGCAACTGTGTCCAACCTATGTCAGCACGCCAGGGTAGTTCTTCTGGGTTTATTTTAGATGCAACTGATGAAGAGATCAAAGAGTCACAATCATGTGGAAATGAACAAGAGCTGCCCTTTATACAACCCTGATCAAAGGAACAACATGTCAGAAGAAAGAAGTTTAATTCATACCCATCGAGTTGTCAAAATACCAAGTTAACATAAACCTGCAGTTTTTTTTAACATATACTCCCTCCATCCCGTCCCAAGATAAGTGTCTCAACTTTAGTACAACTTCGTACAGAAGTTAGTACAAAGTTGAGACACTTATTTTGGGATGGAGGGAGTACATGCAGTTAGGTACATACTCCCTCCGTTCCTAAATATTTGTCTTTCTAGAGATTTCAACAAGTGACTACATATGGAGCAAAATGAGTGTATCTACACTCTAAAATATGTCTACATACATCCGTATGTTGTAGTCTGTTTGAAATGTCTAGAAAGACAAATATTTAGGAACGGAGGGAGTACAATTTTAACTAAATGCATGTTGTTATAGTATCACTGTTGTCAATGTCATTTGACCTGTCACCACCACTTTATTCATAGTTTCATCAATGTGTTACATTTTATTAATTCATAGGGTAATATCACATTAAAGAACATGTCAAGTCCTACGCTGAGGCAGGGAAAAGTGTTATCAAGTAGTTTCAGTAGAATCTTTAGGATCTTTGGAGTTCAGTTGGTCTGTATCCGGCTGGTTATAACATGATGTACTATGTTGCAGGGATTGTGGTTACTACAATTTCAGATATGAAAATAGGGCAATCCTTCAATAAAATATCTTATTCAACACACGGAGAAAAATGGCCAAATAACATTTCCTGCAAATGACGTGGGGAAGAAAGGACAGGTGAAAATAGCATGAAAGACCGCAACAGTCTACCTTTAATGTGAGGAAGAACTTGCATGCTGGTTTGGGGTCATCAGCTGAATTGTTAAAAGGGCCTTTGTATTCCTCAAAAGTGTTGTTAACATACTCCACCCACTTCTCACCTCCAAAGGCTGGTTGAGCATTACCAACAACTTGTTCGTCTGCAAGTTGTATTTTCATCTGTGAACCAATCAAGAAGCATTATGTTTGCATGGAGAAAATATTTATTCTACATTATGTCTTGTATATGGCTAACTTGACAATGCATAAAGTTATATAATACAACTCACCTCTTTGATAGCCTTCTTCAGGCCATTAACAATGTCAGTGGCTCCAAAATCAGTTGCGGAAATATATGGGTGTGAAGCACACCTCCGCTGTGAATCTAAATGAGAATTATCAGCTTCCAACGAGAATGAAGGCATATGCTCTGGCTCCGGCAATTCAGGGTCACGACATGCATGGTGGAAATCAAAGGTCTGAAGGTACTTTGGAGGAATGATTTTCTGAAGAAAAGGAGGCCTAAAGCGGTGCAGTGTGCTCATAATATCATCATCTGTTTAAAAGGAACAGTTAACAACAAGAAATATCCATGTATTGTATTTTTGGAAAGCATTTTGATATTTGCACTTCCAGGAGTAGGTCCTCACACGAAGTATGTATATTTTGTAGGAACAGAAAACACTGATGTATAACACAGCAGGCTACAGCAGCCAACCCTTTCTACCATCTTATGTACATTTTCAAACTTTTAGTGGAAAAACTATGATAATGCAAGAGTATCTGGCGCACATCAATAGATGCAAATTGTGCAATCAAAACACATATACTAGTGGGCAGTGGCGAAGCTAGCACAGGGTTTTATACCTAGGGCTAAGCTATCTTAAATGATGCACTTTAGTGATTTTTCATATATTATTTTAACAAGAAATTACAAAGGCTATTATCACTAGGCCTAGGGCTATAGCCCCAACTGCCCTAGGCCTGTCTCCGCCACTGCTAGTGGGAGTACCTACTCTTAGTACAAAATACACTTCACAAACTTTTTATCACAAGTTAAAGGACATACAGATTTCAGAGATGTTGTTAAGTGCTTTCGGGACGAGATTGTGAAATCTACACCAGTCTTCTTCATTTTTCAAGATCAAGGGCCCAGATGCATTTGATTCTTCGTTCTTGGCTATATTTATCAGGTACTCCAGATGAAACTTATCCTGGAAAAAAATAGAACATGTAACTTTAGTGAAAACAAAATAGTGCTAACAGAATCCAAAAAATAAGTACATTTTGGTTAATCAATAATAATTTTCATTAAGGCCCATGATATATCATCCCAACATTAGCCATCCATTAGGAAAGGTACTACCAGAAAAGGATATAAAAAGATAATGAGCGTTTATATTTGTAATTGTTAGTAAAAAGGACTTGAAAGCGGAAATTGGCAATGGCACCTAGGTGCATATGCACCCATTGTTTAAATACACATTTTGAAAAGTTGAAAAATTCTGAACAAAAATCCCGCGTGTATATCCGGACATTCTATGCGCGTGCACAAAGTTTTTGGGTGAAAAACGAGATTTTTTGTGGCTTGTGTAAAAAAGACAATTTCTGATGCTTTATTACAACTATTCATTTTGCATTTCTTTATCTTTTTTACACAAGCCACAAAAACGTCGTTTTTCACCAAAACTTTGTGCATATACATAGAATGTCCGGATATACCCGCGGGATTATTGTTCCGAATTTTTCAACTTTTCAAAATGTGTATTTAGACAATGGGTGCATATGCACCTAGGAGCCAAAACACCGCGTCAACTTGAAAGTTAATACTAGAAATTTCAAAAAGAAACAACTAACAAAAAGGCCCTCAACCAATGTACAGGTTATTTTGTTACAGATAAGATAGGATGTACCTTAAACATGTACTGCCAAAATTGAAATGCCCGAAGATTTCCGATGAGTGTAGCTTCCTTCTTGCCAATTTGTTGAGAACTACCCTCATCAAAGTAATTGTCTCTAATCTTCTTGCGCTGTAAAACATAAATTAGGATATAAGCATGTTCTATTGTTTTTAATAGAACCTGGGGATACAAGCATCTCAATTGATGTAACTAGAACGTACCAATGCTTGATCACCAAAAGGTTGCAGTATAGGAAGTGGTTGGATGTCCAACATAATGCCTATCAGGATTCCTTCATGGAGATACCCCATCTCACCAAATTTCAGGGTAAGAACAGAAGCATGGAACGATAACGGCAAACTATTGAGCAAATAGCCATAAAAACTGGGCTGATACCCTCCACTCAAAGCTGGCTGAACCGCATCAATTTGAACAAGAGTCTCTAGTGCATCTTTAATAACAGCAGACTCTGGTGGATTGAGAATTTTTTGCAGCAGGACTGGCGACAAAGAGTGACAGTTAGTGATAATATTACCTTTTTCAATAAAGAGTGAGAATATTAGCTTAATATAAATATATACATCTTCTCCGACAGGATACATTGTCGTGCAGCAGCTAGGGCACCGCTCCGCGCCGCCGCTCCCCGCCCGTGGCCACCTTGGCCACGGCGACTCCCACCGTGCCCTACCCCGCCTGCCGGTCAATAGGCCGCATGGCTAGCCCCGCGCTGCCAGCCTCGCCGCACTTCCCAGGCATGCCTGGCTCGGAGGCACGCCTTTGCCTCTCAGACAGCGGATCTGAGGGGGACAGCTCGCCTTCGACCCCGCGGTCATATGCTTCGGTCGTCCGGTTCGGCATGGGAGAGACCGAGATCCCGGCCTCTGAAGCCGCGCCGGCGCCCCACGCGCCCGGGTCTTCGGCTACCGCTGGATCTTCGCCTGCGACGATGGTTATTGCTGCGCCTGATCCGCCCAGGGCCATCAATGGGGAGGGGGGGGGGGGGGGGGGGGGGGCGGCCTGGCAGCTGGTTTCCCGGAGGCAGGGCAAGGCATCGCCTCCACCAGTTACAGCCGCGACGCCACACCACTTCCACTACTCCTACAAAGCCAACCTTGCCGGCCGCTGCCACAGGTGCCTCGAAGCCGCCCACCCCACCGTTCGCTGCTCAAGCCGTGTCCGTTGCATCCACTGCGGGCGCCTCGGCCACCTGCGCCGGAGCTGTCGCTCCAAGCACCTCCCACGCCACCCGCTCCCACCGCTCCGTAGTCCGCCGCCACCACCACCACTTCCACTGCGCCGCAACCCGCCAACACCACCACCTCACGGCCCCCGCCAACCCCGCCCCCGGGCTCCTGCCGGGCCTTCGTCGGCCGCTCGTCTGCCGATCCACCAGCGGCTCATCTTCCCCGACACCACGGCTGCAATGGCGTCGTCCCTCCCCGCTGCCTCGTCCCAGGCCCCGGCGGAGCCTGGCCTTGGCGCCCCGGAGCGGCGGCCGCTCGGCTCCACAGTCCTTCTCGACTTCACCCAGGAGATGGCGGACCGGGAGGTCCGTCTGCGCGCCACCGCCTTGCTCATCTCGATGGTCGCCGAGGGGATGTACCCGGCCAGGGTGAAGGATGCCATCATGGCGGAGTTCCCCGAGCTGCCCCCGACAGCAGTGTTCGTCTCCTTCTACTTCGACTCCTTCATCGCCCGCTTCACTGACCCCGTCTGGCGCGACACCGTCTTCGAGCGCGGCGTCTTCCACGACAACCAGGGCTCGCTGTTTGCGGTCAAGGACTGGTCGCAACGCACCCGCTCCGAGCTCAAGACGCTGCGCTTCCGGGCCCGCCTCTTCCTCGAAGGCGTGCCGCTGCAATCCTGGTCGCTCGCGGCGGTCGCTAAGATGCTGCCCATGGTCCGGATCGACGCCGTTGAAGTGGAGTCGCTCCACGAAACCGAGACATCCTTCTTCGTGCTCTACGCTTGGGTGGAGACGCCGGACAAGCTGCCGCACTGGGTGGAGCTCGGCACGCACGAACCACGCCGCAACATCGACCCCCTCGACCACCTCCGCCTCCCGGCCAGCTTCTTCCAGACCGTCGACCACTCCACGCCCCTGCCCCTTTGTCCGCGCGTCCAGGCTGGTCTGGTGCTGGTGCATCTGGACGAGCTCGAGGAGTTCGCCGCCCCAGTGACCGGTGGTGGGCCGCAGGCTGGTCGGGAGGGGGAGCGTCTCGGCGTGCGTCCTCTGTCGTGGGCGCGGGGAAGCATCGACGGCTCCCGCTCGGCTACCTGGCGCACCTCGGTCTTCTCCCGCCTGGAGGCCGCGGGGGGTGGACCATACCAAGGCCGGCAGGTGGCCATCATCTCCGACGACAAGATCGTGGGCTTCCTCAACGGTGGCTCGGCCGTCTCCCCCTTGGCGGCGACGGGCTTGGACGTAGCGGGCTCGGGCGGCTCAGCTGCGGTCTGCCCTAGCGCGGCCATGGGCGGCGCCCTCCCCGACGTGCATGCGCATGCGCCATGCGACCAGGCGCGGGCTGACACTTGGCAGCGTCCGCTGACCCCCATCCGGGCAAACCCTCATGGGCCCATCCTCGGCAGCCAAGAGGGAGCAATCCCTTCTCGTGTTTCGTCTGGGGGGGCGGGCGCTGCTTCTCGGGCAGGTGTTGCTGTGCTGCCAGCCCTGCATGGTCAGGTGGACCCTGTGGCGCCACGGTCCAGCGCCCTCGGGCTGATCCAGATGTCAGGGGCCCTCACTTCACTAGGCATGGAGGCCCAGGTCAACGAGCCGGCCAGCTGCATGGGGCCGCTGACGCTGACGAAAGGGGCCCCAGAGGTCTCGGCTGTGGCCACGGCCACGCTTGCACCGGGTCGCCAGGAGCTGGTGGCCCCAGAGGGGGCGCTGTCGGAAGGGGCCCACGAGGGCATAGGTACGGTCTCGCCCATGCATGTGCCGGATCGTCTCGACCATGCATGCGCCCTGGGCCCGGAGAGCCAGGGCCCGCTGGCAGGGGGCGTGGAGGGGCCGCGGTCGGCGGTAGACCAGCTCGTCGCTGACGTCGCTCTGCTGCTGGCTCCTCCCATCCTACCGCGCCCCACGCTTCAGAAGAGGGCGCCACGCCGCCGGCGCTCGCCGATCTCCAACCCTAGGCGCAGTGGGCGCCTGGCCTCCCAAGCAACCGCCACCCTCAACGCGATGGCCCGGGCGCAGCAGCTCATCATGCAGAAGCTTGGCATTGGAGCGCCCGGGGAAGACGCCATGCGCCGCTACGAGCTCTCCTTCGACCGCCCGCTAACCCTAGCCCAGATTGAGGCCCTCACGGCGCTGGCTGCTGCTCCGGGAGTGAGGGCGACTGTGGTTGGTGCTGCTTCCGCCCCTGCCGTCTAGGGCAGCCATCGGCGTTCTGCGTCCATCTGTTGTAGTTTCCCATGGATAGCTGTCCTTTGCTATTTTGGAATGTTAGAGGTTTGAACTCGGCTGCTAGGAGAGGTGTAGTTCGGAGATTAGTGCAGCAGTTTAATGTATCGTTCGTGTGCTTTCAAGAGCCCAAGGTTTCTGAGGTTTCCAAAGAGTTTGTCACAGAGTGCTGCGGGCCTGCTTTCATCGGTTTCTGCTTTCAGCCGGCTGTTGGTACTCGGGGAGGGATTATCATGGCCTGGAAAGACGGCGAGATCACTGTCTCCTCGTCGCACTGCACCCCGTCCTTCATCTCCGCTGCTTGCTGTCATCGGAGGTCAGGGAAGGCCTGGCAAGTCATTGGTGTCTACGGACCGCAGGCTGATGCAGACAAGATCAGCTTCTTGGGCGACTTAAGAGCCGCGATGACTGCGAACCCGGGCCCAACTATCTATGCTGGCGATTTCAACCTCATCTGTCAGGCGGCTGACAAATCCAACAATCGGGTCAATCGCAAGATGATGAACGCGTTCCGCCGTTTCATCTCCGATATGGAGCTAAAGGACCTGTATCTCCATGGTCGATCCTTCACCTGGAGCAACGAGCAACAGCATGCAACGAAAGTGAAGCTCGATCGGGTGCTATTCAATGATGGATGGCACGACCTATTCCCCTCCTGCCTTCTGCAGGGCCTATCCTCGGCCGTCAATGACCACTGCCCGTTGCTGCTATCCTGTGACACCGAGTTCAAGCACAGCAGAAAATTCCGATTTGAGACCTTCTGGGCCAAGCTCGAGGGCTTTGACGGCGTGGTCGCGGCGGCATGGGAGCAGCCGGTTCTGTCGCCTGACGCGTATGTGGTCTTGCACACCAAGCTGGGACGGGTGGCCCGAGCTCTGAAGGCGTGGCACAGCCGGCACCTGAACCAAATGAGCAGCGCCCTAGACGTGATCAATGAGCTGATCTACAGATTAGACAAGGCCAGAGACTCGAGGGATTTGACGATCGATGAGCACCGTTTCCGCAACAACCTGAAAGTCCGACTGTTGGCCATCAGCGCACTGCAGCGATCGTTCTGGAGGCAGCGGGCGCGTGTGATCTGGGTCAGAGAAGGAGACGCTTGCATCAAGTCCTTTCACATGAAGGCCTCCTCAAGACGGAGAAAGAATCACATTCAATCCTTCCTACACCAGGGCCAACATGTGTCTGAGCAAGGAGAGAAGCTTCAACTCGCCTGTGATTTCTTCTCCAACCTACTAGGGCAGCCTGCGCCACGGTCGGCAACTCTAAACTTTGAGGCCCTACAGTACTTGCCCAATGACGGGATTCTGCAGTACCTGGGCAGCGACATCTCGGAGCAGGAAGTGTTAGATGCGATCAATGATCTCAACGCAGAGAAAGCGCCTGGGCCGGACGGATTTACGGGCTTGTTTTACCAGAGATGCTGGCCCATCATCAAGGGAGACCTGATGGCTGCCATCTCCAAGTTCGCCGGGTGCAACTCTGCGAACCTGCAGGCCCTCAACACGGCCGTCATGATCCTACTGCCCAAGAGGGAAGGTGCCTCGCAACTGACGGAGTTCAGACCAATTAGCCTGATACACAGTGTGGCAAAGCTCATAGAGAAAATCCTTGCTCGACGGTTACAGCCAGCAATGGAGGGGCTAGTTGCCCCATGTCAAAGCGCCTTCATCAAGGAGAGATCTATCCTAGACAACTTCATGTACGTGCAGGCTATGATCAAAACCCTGAAAATGAAGAAAACACCAGCCATTCTGCTCAAGATCGACCTTGCAAAAGCCTTTGACACTGTCTCTTGGGAGTTCTTGATCGATCTGCTTCGTGCGAGAGGATTTGGCCGCCGATGGACCAATTGGATTGCAAGCCTGCTAGCAACATCGTCAACCAAAATTGGCATCAACGGTGATCTATCTGACACAATCTACCACAGCAGAGGCTTCCGCCAGGGCGATCCCCTCTCCCCGCTCCTGTTTGTCATTGTCATGGACTCGCTTGTTAGGCTCATCGAAGCGGCCAGCCGAGCCCAGGTCCTCCCTGCAATTGGCACGGTCCCTATGCCTCACCGAATCTCGATGTACGCTGATGACATCGTGCTCTTCATTAACCCTTCGCGGAATGAGATGCACGCCGCCATCACTCTCTTGGATCTCTTCCAGTCAGTCGCTGGGCTACGGGCCAACTGGGCAAAGAGCGCGGCTACACCAATAGCGTGCACGGAGGATCAAATCGGGGAGGCAGTGGTAGAAACGGATTGCAAGTCCAAAGCCTTCCCAATCACATACCTCGGCCTGCCGCTTTCGGATACAAGATTGAGGAGGGAGGACTTGCAGCCGGTTATAGACAGCCTTGCAAAGAGACTGAGAGGATGGAAGGCCAAGCTGATCGCACTCCCGGGCAGGATCGCATTGGTCAGATCGGTGCTAACTGCCATGGCCATCTACCGGATCATGGCGATCGCGCCGCCCGTTTGGTTCCTCAAAATGATCGATAGGCTGAGACAAGGCTTCCTTTGGGCGGCAGACGAGTCCTCGCCGGGCGGCAAGTGCCTCGTGAGCTGGAAGCAGGTTTGCAGGCCGCGCGAGTTTGGTGGCCTTGGGGTGCACGATCTGCAGCGCCAAGGGGCCGCACTCCGCGCTCGCTGGTACTGGAACAGTTGGATCGATGACTCCAGGCCTTGGCGCGAGTTGGTGCTACCCCATGACCCAGCGGCTGAGGGTATTTTCAGAGCATCCACGGAGATAGTCATCGGCAACGGAAGGAAAACGAGCTTCTGGCGCTCGCACTGGGCACAGGGGTGCAGGCCGGCTGACCGTTGGCCGGAGCTCTTTGCGCACTGCAACGGGCGACGGCTTATGCTCCGTGCGGCCGTCGAGGGCAACGCTTGGCTGAGATACGTCAAACCTAACCCAAACGCCACAGTGTTGCACCAACTTTGCGAGCTCTAGGAGGCAGCTTCGGCAATCACGCTCGGCGACGGGGTGCAGGACAGCATGACATGGAAATGGACCTCGGATGGCAAGTACTCGGCTGCCTCGGCATATCACAAGATCTTCCAGGGTGCCATCCCAACCAACGACAATGAGATCATCTGGTCGGCCAAGGCGGCGCCGCGTGCCAAATCGTTTGCCTGGATTCTGCTGCGAGGAAAGTGCCTGACGGCAGACAACCTCCAACAACGGCACATACCGCATGACCCGGTCTGCCCGCTCTGCCGGGCGGCACCGGAGACAGCGCACCACCTCATCGCGGCCTGCCCGTTCTCTATGCAGGTTTGGTCAAAAACGGCGAGCTCTCTGGGCAGCCCCTTCTCGGACCTGGCGATGCCTACTGATACCCGATTGCGGACGCAGTTCAGAAGACAGACACGATCACTCCCGCGCGCCAAAAGGGCTACCTGGAAGGCCACCTGCTTGCTGGTATCCTGGTGCATTTGGAAGGAGCGGAACGACAGGATCTTCAACGCCAAGACCGGCACAGCGTCTCAAGTTCACTCCAGAATCATTGACGAAGCCAGGATGTGGGTACAGGCAGGACTGGCACCCATGGCCACTTTCTTTGAGCCGCCTTAAGCTCGAGGTCGCTTCGCCAGTGTATTTAGGCTGGGCATCTGGCGCCTACCATGTTTCTGCCTCTTCCTCTTTCGTATTTTTCTTCTTTCCCAGTTCCCTGTAACTGTTTGCTCCTACCTCTACATCAATGAAAATCAGCACCATGCTGCTTTTTCGTCAAAAAAAATAAATATATACGAAGAGTTACACAGTGTATAATGATCCCACATACCCAAATATGTTTTGTTTTAAATGCATGTACTCTGTTTTTTAAGATCTTGCTGACTAATATGCAAAGAAGTATTTGGTGTTTTTTCTAACTTCAATAACAAATTATTATAAGGTCAAGTTCTTCGTCTGGCTCGCTAGCCTCAACCGATGCTGGACGGTGGAGCAGCGGGCGGGCCATGGACTGCAACATGTGCTGCCTATTTATTCTGCGACCAGACGCTGAACAATGAGGCACCTGCTAGTCGACTACCCCTTTGTGCTGTGGACCTGCAACGAATTCCTCTCTTGGTTGTGATCGACCTGATGCCCGCCAAGACCCGGCAAGTACCCCTTCGAATCATTGAACGGTGGTTCACAGCACACAGCACCACTCCAAAGCCGGTAAGGAAATGCCCTAGCTTCCATGTACTCCTCAGCTATTGGGATGATCTGGAAGCACAGGAACGGCTGCACATTCAACTGTTGCAATCAGCCTTGCCATCTACGCTTAGTCTATCAAATCAAGGAGGACGAGGTGAACTGGGCATGCGCGGGAGCACTAGGTCTTAAAAGGTGTCCCTCTCATGTTCTTGAGATTTCCATTAATTTTCTTTGCGCACAATTGTAACCCTAGCCAACTTGGGCTTGTAAATAGTACTACTATTTATATATATCCAATTCATCAAGACGCAAGCTTTGAATTTTCTCAAAAAAATACGTAACAAATTATTATAGAATTTAGAAGTCACATCTATATAGCAATGGCTGTATAAAGTGTTAAAAAAATGCACACTTGGGGACACTGGATTAAATATTTAAATACGAACAATCCAACTAATGAGCATCAAAACGGGAATTCTTACTACAATGATGACTAAGTAGGCAATCTTGAAAATTTGAAAAAATAAATGATAATTCTGATGTCTTAAGATGGGCAGAGTGATAATTCTGTAAAGGGTTTTTGCCTCAGTACGGCGCTATAACAATTATTACAAACCTTGAAGCAAAAGTGGCTAATGATGGCAAAGGAAATCTGTATTGACAGCAACGGGCTTGATTATCTTTATCCTACTCAGATCGTAGATTTCTACTTATCCATGTCCTTTTGAAAATGCTAATACATTATACATAGACCTAATCAACTAGGTCTAAGGTCATCTTGGCTCCCTATGTAAATTCTGTCGCTGATTTGTATATTAGCTCATCTCTTGCTGCACCCGCGAATGAATTTTTGCTCATGGAAGCACGGTGACTGACTGCATGCAGAATGGTGCATGATTTTCTCTAGGAGGACAGGAACAGCCTGTGGAAAACTGGAGGAAGACAAGAGGACCGCATGAAATCTAATTATTCAATTGCTGAACTATAAACTAAACAGGAGTGACTATTGTATTAATCTGTATCTGGTTCAACATCCCAGTAAGGAACCAGCAGTTCCAGTGCAGCAGAAACTAGCAGTTACTGGAATTCCCAGATCCAATCAAGAATTGGTAGTTCAGACACTCATCTTAGTTAACTACAAGTAGAATTTGCTCTGATCCTCTTCTATATCTCTCGTTGTCACCGGCATTCCTTAGTTGATATAATATGGTTACTAGATAGACGCAAAGAAGAAGCCTATTCTCTTAAAAGAGAAGATGAAAGCAATGCACCACGAACCTAGCTAACCAAAGCTTCCTAGAAACTTCTGTGTAGATATTGCACTAATTCTTTGTCACACTCTACAGTACAGCAGAAAGATGTGAACACATTAACAATAGTACAGATGATGCAGATCATTCTCGTTGAAAGAAATATCATACTGTAGTTAAGAGCAAGTTGCACAAAGCCCATAAGTACAAGTGAGGAGGATGCATCAAGGTCACAGAATTCTAGAATTGCTCCTTTAGTTCACTGTTCTTGTTTTCGCACTATATTTTACGTTCATAATCCCAGCACAGAAACATCAATCAAGATTAGTTGAATTGCAGAGAAAAATTACCGGTGGGGTCATTCATAGCTCTGGACTCTGCACAACATATCATGAGTGCTTGCTCTCTTATGGATAAACTTAAAATGGCAGGGCTTTCATGATCAGGAAAGGTGTTGTAAAATGGCTCTGTTACTAAGCGAAAAATTTGACCATCACAGGTCCGGCCTGTCCTGCCTTTCCGCTGCTCAGCCTAGAAAAGTTATAACTAGTATCAAACTTGAGTGTCCAAAGTAAGTTTAATATAAATAGCATCAGTATTTTGTGATATTAACCTGGGACTTGGAAATCCATACAAGCTTAACTGAGTTAATTCTCCTGACTGGATTCCAGTAGACTTGCAATGATCTACAGGAATCAATAACATAAGCAACTCCTGGAATAGTGACAGACGATTCAGCCATGTTTGTCGCCAGTATAACCTGCAATTAAAAGATTCGACTGACTGAGTGAAAGGATAGTTCATTGCAAGATAAGAGGACATTGCTCCAACTATGTAAACATTGTATGCATCCATGCTAAATTTCACCTCTCATGCATCCTGTTATATTCATTCAGTTACAATTTTTGTGGTTACCTTCCCTCAGAAAACTTCTGTGGTTACCTTCCCTCAGAAAACTTCTGTGGTTACCATAGTCGATTTATAGACTAATACTAGTAGGGGGCAGCCGCACTGGTGCCCTTGTGGCCAAGGATCAAAACACAGGTCTGACTGTACTTCGTATAGTACAACGTGTGCCTACTAGTACAGTACCAGTACAGAATCAAATTCTAGGAAATGTGAAGTGAGAGGGTGACAAGTGCTACGATGCAAACTTTAGGGGTCAAATACAGAACTTATCATGAAGTTTTGTCACATTAGATCTTTGATAGTGGATACAAGCTTTGCGTATACCCTATGAATGTATCTATCCTGTAGAATTTGCCCCATGTGATGCTATGCTACATATGGATAGTTTTATAACGAAATCTATGCAAATATTTTAAATGACTGTCTGAGTATACAGACAAGTACGGAGTTCAATTTGAAGTGGAGAGTTTTTCTTCATAGGAATCTAGGCTATTATTACTGATCTATGCAAAGCCTCTCGATTTTTTTGCGATATTCTTGTGATCCAAAAGATCCTCAAACTAGCTACAGTGTAAATGTAACTGATCGCTATGATTTATATTGATCCAATTTTGTTCCAAACTTAACTAATGATGATGATGATTAGCAACTCCAAACAAGGAGGGGGTTAAAGATACTGGATGCTACAATATCCTAAACAAAGGTCCTCCAGCACACCACTCCTCCACACACCATCTCCCAGAATCAGAATTCATTTATTTTCGATGTTATTATTCCCCCAGAAAAGTGAGGCCTGATGATCCCTGGTCCTTACATTGGATAAGGCACATGGTGGAAAAATAAACAAAATTGGAATCCATATGTTGCCGACCGGTGGTAGGAAAATGGATCTATCCCGAAAATGAAGAGAAATGTCGTTTTGGCAATTAGCCATTGCAACAATGCAATGGCAGTTAGCAAATAATGATAGTGATATTATATGTTAGAGATAGTCCGGGATTCGTGTTTGTGGTATACCACATATACCACCTGTAAGTATTCGTGTTTGTGGTATACCATATATACCACCTGTACATGTACTTGGCCTAGAGAGCATGGGAATACACAAATTGCTATTCCACATAGTATCAAGGTCTCGATTATCATGTTCAGTTCCGTAAATATTGCATAGAATACGTACCCTAGTCCATACGTTCCATAAATACTATTACTCCATGTGCATTACGCTCTAATTTTAGCATTAGGCCTCACTACTAGCACCACATAGCTTAAAAGTACGGGCAGGTATTTCAGGTATAAAACATGCAGTTGAACTACTAAGTTAAATTGGAATATAACAACTTTTACCTTTCGGCAAGACTTTGAGGCCTTCATGGTTTCAAGAGCTTCATCAGTGTCAATGCTGCGATGAAGAATATGTATCTTGAAAATTGAACAACCAGACAACACATCCCATTGCTGCTCCAATGCATAGTATGTTGGAAGAAAAACCAAAATACCCTTTTCAGTGTCTCGTTCACTTTCATGTATGTGCAACAATAACTTGTTGATAAGTTGATACACGTCAGGACTAAGATAAGCTTCTGCCTTGCAATCTAGTCCAGGGCAATACTTCGTCCGGGGTGATTCAGTTTCAGAATCCATCTTCAGAATATCAACAATCTGAACAGCATTCCATTGTAATCAGGTGATAAGCAATAGTAAGGGAGCAAAGTAGAAGGTGTTAACCTAACATATTGATTGTGTAAAAAATTGACAAACAAAGATGGTCCAGGAAAGGTACTCCTCCATCCCACCATTGCTACTAGTGCTACTACTTTTTTTCTATTACTGACAGCATTAATAACTATTATAATAGAAACAATAACAGTAATGAAGTTGGCGCGTTATGGTGCGAAAATAAAATATGTGAAAATGACCAAGTAATATATCAGAATGTTAAATCCGTTGTAAAATACATGAACAAGCAAATACATAAACTACAGCATGTTTGGTACTCAGATATTGTAAAAATTAGAAGGTACATCGTGCAACTTGGAATATATTAGACAGTGAACAAGGATAATTCACTTCATTTTGGAGCAAGAATCAATACATACCTGCTCAAGATATTGGACTTTTCTCTGGAAGTTAGAGCATGAACTGCTCGGGATGGTAATCAGTTCAACCTTTCCAATATCTTTAAAGTACTCAACATATTGTGTGCTATCAATGGTAGCAGACATCAAAACTAGCCTATGTGAAGAGTGGCATGACATGTATTAGCAATCAGCAGGAAGGAGTTGCGATCATTTCTATGGTAGACAGAAACCATCAATATGAAAAATAAAAAAACTGAATAGAATACACTGATGCTTGTTACCAGAGTACATACCTTGAGTCATTCGTCGTCATCATAAACTGCTTGACATAAGCAAGGACAAGATCAGATTCCACAGACCTTTCATGAATTTCATCAAGAATGATAACCTTATATTGCAATGCAGCAAAGCCCTTATGACGCATTTGTTCCAACACAACACCAGCTGTTTTGAAGACAATTTTTGACCTGATTCATACATTAAACAAGACTGAAAGTCAATGCCATAGCAGTGCAGCCGAAATGATTTACAACAAAATTGTCAAGTGGGTAAGAATGGATCATGAGGTTCAGATGGATAAGATACTTAAAATAACGTACAAGGCTATATGTTGGAAATGTGGAGTCAGAGAAGCTAAAGTAGAGATTAAGCTGCCATTATCACTGAACTGCATGCTAACTATCCAGATCATCTCCTACCTCAGCAGTATAATGAAGATGAGGAAACTGACATTATATTTCATTCTAGGCAAGGATGACACTCCAAACTGACAGGTGCTAAAAGCCTAAAAGATAAGAAGCAATATATTTTATTTGTATATGCATATGCATATGCATTATTAATTTTGAAATAATCAGTATTGAATTGCTAATATAAGTAAACGCAAAATCGAACAAAATCATTAATGCAGGTAGATAACTGGATATAGATGTGAATGTTAAAACATGTCTGCATGACTAGTACTAAAAGTGCATGCCACAAGTCATATATTTAAGTGGGATAACAAAAATTAACAAG
The DNA here is from genome assembly GCF_003073215.2 of Triticum urartu. NCBI lineage: Eukaryota > Viridiplantae > Streptophyta > Magnoliopsida > Poales > Poaceae > Triticum > Triticum urartu. The sequence continues at coordinate 74,305,196 of NC_053022.1, read as the reverse complement.
GATTCAAGGAATACATGTGTATAGCATGATTTTCCATATATTTTTTTCAAACAAGGTGATTTTCCATTTTCAGCTGCCATGGGTCAACCTACCACGAGTAATCTATACTGCCTGCAGTTCAGTTTGGAAGATATAGTCATACTGATTTCTTTAAGGCTCCTAAGCATTCTATGTCCATTTTCACAAAAATCGTAGCACCAAAGGTCGTATGTGGACTATTTTGAATTGGCTGGCTGTTCCGATCCTTCAAGTATACTTGATGTGGCTGGCTAAGCTACGGTAGTCTGCACAATAATGTCTGTCGAGATCAACACAGAAGTAGAAGGAATATTCTAATGAATGCACTACCTAGAATGGCCTATGTGATGGGGCCACTGATTCACAAGGAAGGAAGTTACCTTGTCGAGATGAGATTGCTCATATTCGAGTGGCCTATATGATATCCAACCTCTTCCCCTAGCTCCCAATTGCGAGACTGAGCCACCATTTGAGCAAGGGCCACCACCGCAAACCTCCTGGGCAGTGTGCACATAATGGGCTCCAGATTTTCCTCTAGGAGGAATTGGGGAATCATGGAGCTCTTTCCTACAACGAGATAAACAAGGGGACCATATACATTATCAGTACAAATGAAGGCCTAAATTTACATCTGAGCGCAGGACAGAATATGTCAAATTTAGACTGAACGTGCTGGTGCAAACAAAGCAATCGGACACTTGGAATCACGTGAAGGAAGCCACGTGGATGGAATCAGCACCATAAAATGGAAGCGACGCATGTAGCTGAGTGTAGCACGAAATCTACAGCAAGCGGAGGCAACAAGCAATGAACAAATCTGAACTGAACCCCACACGTACTAGCACTAGAGAGCAGAGAAATCAAAATACGAAGAAAAAGGGGAAATCCGAGGCAAATTCGTAGAAGAAGGGGTCGCCATCGACCGAGACAAATATAGCATCATCCCGCCCCAAAATCCCTGCCGTCTTCATCATCCACTTCCCCTTGTGAAGGGGACAACGGACCCCGTGGCCAAGGTTTCAGTCGCTCAGGAGTTGTTCCCAATCCAGCCGAAACTCTGCTCCAAGACCCTCACGTACTAGCGCCAGAGGAAACCAAAATTCAAAATACGAAGAAAAGGGGAATCCGAGACAAAATTGTGCTAGAAGAATAAGGGGTCGCTCTAGACCGAGAAAAATGCAGCAACATCCTGGCCCCAAACCCCTGCTGTGTTCATCCTCCACCAACCGGGTCCCCCTAAAACCTGCGAAGAGAACGAGGTCTCCGAGACCAAGGTCTTAATCGAAGTTGTAACCCAGCTCCGGGAGTTGCTCCCAACCCCTCAGAAACTCTGCTCCGAAACCCTCAATGCCGCCACGCCACCCACTGCGACCCCCCCAAAAACCCCAACGAACAAACGGGCAGAGGAAACCCAACGGACAGCAGCGGGAAGCGAGCCGGCCTTCTTCGCAAATGGCACAGAACCATCACGCCACCATCGAATCGCCCAGAGCGCGAGCAAGCGGCCGAAGCAGAGAGGAGGGAGGGGATGCTAGTTACCGCATCCGGTGCCCCCGACGATGATCGTCACGCGGTTCTCCTTCACCGCCTGGACGATCCTGCCGCGGAGAGCCTCCACGACGCGCGTCGGCCGCGGCCGCGCCGCCTCCTCTTCCCCCTCCGCCATGGCCGGCCTCCCGAGGGGGGGAGGTGGGCGGCGGCGAGGGCCTTCTCTCCTTGCAATGCAGGTTTCGGCTCCGCGCCTTTTTGCTTGGGCTCTCGTCGCTCGGCGGGCGGCCTTCCCTTCCCTTCCCTCTCTGTGAGAAGGGTGGCAGCTTTTTGACGGGGCAGGCGGAGCCCCCGGTGTGTGGACGGTGGACCGAGCCTAGGAGAGCACGTGACCAGCGCCCTCTGCTCTGTGGTGCATCAACACCGGGCCCACGCACGAAGGATCGAGTCCCAGCCTCCCGCCGCTACAAACCAAGTTACCGCCGAGTTACTTTTCACTTCCTTTCACTCTGTTTTCCACAGCTGGCAACAGCGGGGCCTGGGCGCAGGGCAAGTTGGTTGACTGCCACGTTGAGCAGCGCGTCAACTCCGAAGAGACAAGGGTGCTACTCCTACTTCGGTTTGATGCTTCTAGCGGGTGGGAGAAATTTTGTGAAGTATCAAAAATTCTGAAAAAATATCGTTGAATGTTCACAAGATGAAGATAAGTCTGTGCAACCCCTAAAAGTTTCAACTCCAAACTCAAAATACACATAGAGATTAAAAAAAGAGACAAATGCAACATAAATAGTGTCACGAAAAGACAAAAAAAATTGATAATATTCACATTGGAATTTGTCTTTGTCGTGTCTCTATGTGTATTCTGAGTTTGGAATTGAAATTTTTAAGGGTTGCACACACTTATATCTTGTGAACATTCAGAATTTTTTTCATACTTCAAATTTTCAATTTTGTGACATTGTAGCATGATAACACCTAAGTCATTGGAGCACCTGATATTCTCCTCTTCTTGCGGTGCCAAAAAGAGTCAGGGGCGACGCCAGCGTAGGGGTAGGTATGGGCGGCCGCCCCGGGTAGCTGTAATATACGCCTCAAATACCTATTGATTTATCCATCTCAGTAGGCAGTATTGATTCGCTTTTTTAGTAGACGAACAACGTGAGATAAGGAACGGACATCAAACAATTCTCTTTGAACGTATGCTAGAACTTAGGTGGCCCAATTGCAGCCCAAATAAGATAGTGTATCTCTCCTCCGCGTGAGATGGATGGCTCTAGCAAAGCTATTCCCTGCATCTATTGCCCAACTTTGCAAATCCAGACCCTTAAACTTCTACTGACGCACCCGGGCGTGTTCGCGTACTATGATCGGTCACCCCTCATATGTCCTCTTTCACAATCGGGGCAGGCGGAGCCCCCGGTGTGTGGACGGTGGACCGAGCCTAGGAGAGCACGTGACCAGCACCCTCTGCTCTGTGGTGCATCAACACCGGGCCCACGCACATAGGATCGAGTCCCAGCCTCCCGCCGCTACGAACCCAAATTACAATTCACTTCCATTCACTCTGTTTTTCACAGCTGGCAACAGCGGGACCTCGGCGCACGGCAAGTTGGCTGACTGCCATGTTGACCAGCGTGTCAACTCCGAGGAGACAAGGGTAGTGCTACTATCATTTTGATGCTTCTGGCGGCCAAATTTGGTGTTTTTTTAAGTTAACTGCGTACATCATTAATCACAAATAAGATAATAAGATGAATACAAGCATACATGTTGAACCGACTCTTTTAGCGGTTTAGCCGGATCTGACCCTCATTTAAAAAAACTGGATCTGATCCTTTTTCTACTGCCACCCGACCGTAGTCTAATACACCCTACCGCCAGCCCCCCCGACACTAGGTTAACGGCAGGCGCTGACGGTCGTTTGCGCCCGCTGACGTGGAAAAGCCCCCTACCACCAAGGACCCCGGTGGTAGGATGCGCGGGCCTACCGCCAAGGACCCCGGCGGTAGGGTGTTGTAGTGGATAAGATGTTGGGGTGGGGGTTGTGCTCCCCCACCCTACCATTCACCCACATTCTCATTCACCTCTCTTCGAAAGCTGAACCCCTCCCCCCCTCTCTCTTCCTCACACAAGGGCCTCTCAAATCCTCATTTGCTTGAGATTTGTCCAGTTGATCCGAAGCACTTTCATCACCCAAGGTACCTCTCTCACTCCCCTCATTTTGTTTGGTTGGAATCATGTATTTTGGTTGTATTGCTCACATTGTTTCAAACCCTAGTTCATGATTTTGTTGTGGTGAAATCAATGTATATGATGCATTTAGGGTGCTTTGACTATGTATTGTGTGCCTAGCATTGTTGGGGTAGCTAGATCTAGTGCTAGGGTTAATGGTTATGTTAGGGGGTTAGTGTTAGTCTTAGGATTAGGGTTAAGGTTAAGGTTATGACTATAATGACGGTTATAGTTACTCCTCGAATTATAAGATGACAACGATCGTCTCCTTTGAGACTTTTGCTGAGGCGACGGCAAAGCATGAACGCCAAGTCCTTGAGGAAAAGATGAAGTCGTGGGTCAACGTCTGATAATCCACAAGTATAGAGGATCGCAACGGTTTTCGAGGGTAGAGTATTCAACCCAAATTTATTGATTCGACACAAGGGGAGCCAAAGAATATCCGCGAGTATTAGCAGCTGAGTTGTTAATTCAACCACACCTGAAAGACTTAGTATCTGGAGAAAAGTATTTAGTAGCAAAGTAGTATGGAAGTAACGGTAATGATGGCAAAAGTAACAGTAGCAGTTTTGTAGTGATTGTAATAGCCGCAACGACAAAGTAACTTAGTAAAGATCAATATGTAAAAAGCTCGTAGGCAATGGATCATCAATGATAATTGTGTTGGATGATATTCACCATGTAGCAGTCATAACCTAGGGTGACATAGAACTAGCTCCAATTCATCAATATAATGTAGGCATGTATTCCGAATATAATCATACGTGCTTATGGAAAAGAACTTTCATGACATCTTTTGTCCTCCCCTCCCGTGGTAGCGGGGTCCTAATGGAAACTAAGGGATATTAAGGCCTCCTTTTAATAGAGAACCGGAACAAAGCATTAGCACTTGGTGAATACATGAATTCCTCAAACTACGGCAATCACCGAAAAGAATCCCAATTATTGTCACCTTGGGGTATGCGGATCATAACTCGTAATAGGTGTCTACAACTTGCAAGATAGGATCACAGACTCACATATATTCATGAAAAGATAATAGATTCGGGTCTGAAATCATGTCACTCGGGCCCTAGTGACAAGCATTAAGCATAGCAAAGTCATAGGAACATCAATCTCAGAACATAGTGGATACTAGGGATCAAACCCTAACAAAACTAACTTGATTACATGATAAATCTCATCCAACCCATCACCGTCCAGCAAGCCTATGATGGAATTACTCACGCACGGTAGTGAGCATCTGAAAGCACAAGTGCTCCCCTGGGTGATTTTGGTAATTAATGTCAACATATCTCTTGTTGGACTAATGCCTTTATCTAGTTTATTTCAGAAAAGTTCGACAAATGGCGTGGAAAGGACAGGAGAATGTGGAACCCCTTCGAAATGCTAAGGACACATATTGGTAAAAGCTTAAGACTCTTCATTCTATTTTAGTGATCCAAGATCACATTGAGTCCATAGGAAAGCCAATACTATTAAAAGGGGATGAGGTGTTGCTTAATGGCTTGCTTGCTCAAATGCTTAGTGATATTGCTCCAAAACCCCCAACCACTTTCTCCATCCAAATGTCAAAATCCCAAAGTCCAACTCGGCCCCACCGATTCTTTCTACCCGGCGCCACCGAGTTTCATATGACATAGCCACTGCCAGAAACCCTAACAATTCGGTCTCACCAATACAGATCTCGGTCTCACTGAGATGGCCTTGCCAACGCTCTGTGACTTGTTGCATTTATTTCGGTCTCACCGAGTTGGCTTGACATTCTCTCTGTTGCCCTATTGCTTCACTTCGGTCTCACTGAGTTGATGCAATCGGTGCCACCGAGATGATGTTTGCCCTAAGGCCTAGCACATCGGTCCCACCGAGTTGTTCCAGTCGGTCCCACCGAGATTCCTAACGTTCACATTTTGAACTAAATCTGTCTCACCAAGTTCGACTATTTGGTCTGACCGAGTTGGGTCAAATATGTGTAACGGTTGGATTTTGTGTGGAGGCTATATATACCCCTCCACCCCCTTCTCCATTTATGAGAGAGCCATCAGAACGTGCCTACACTTCCAGCATACATTTTCTGTGAGAGAACCACCTACTCATGTGTTGAGATCAAGATATACTAATCCTACCCCAAGAATCTTGATTTCCAGCCTTCCCCAAGTTGCTTTCCACTCAAATCATCTTTCCACACGTCCAAATCTGTGAGAGAGAGTTGTGTGTTGGAGAGACTATCATTTGAAGCACAAGGGCAAGGAGTTCATCATCAACACACCATATATTACCTTTTGGGGAGTGGTGTCTCCTAGATTGGTTAGGTGTCGCTTGGGAGCCCCCGTCAAGATTGTGGAGTTGAACCAAGAAGTTTGTAAGGACAAGGAGATCACCTACTTCGTGAAGATCTACCCGAGTGAGGCAAGTCCTTCGTGGGCGATGGCCATGGTGGGATAGACAAGGTTGCTTCTTCGTGGACCCTTTGTGGTGGAGCCCTCCGTGGACTCGCACAACCATTACCCTTTGTGGGTTGAAGTCTCCATCAACGTGGATGTACAATAGCACCACCTATCGGAAACACGCCAAAAATCTCCATGGAATCATTGCGCTTGCACACTACAATCCCATCCCTTTACTTTCTTACAATTAGCAATCTTTACTCTTTCCGCTGCATATACTCTTGTCATGCTTGCTTGAAATGTATTGTGAATGCTTAAACTTGTGCTAAAACTCCACCTTAACTTGAACAACTTAAAAATTGCCACTTTCACTTGTTGAGGGTCTAATCACCCCCCTCTAGACCCCTCTTCTCGATCCTTTCAATTGGTATGAGAGATTTGGTCTCCATTGCTTTGGTTTAACCACCATTGGAGGAAGATGGATGAGTCTACGATTGGGAGTATTAGATGTAGAGTGCCTATGCTTGACGGAGAGTTATATAGTTCTTGGAAGAATGAGATGCTTGATATTTTAAATTAATATGATTTGAACAAGTACATTACTAAACCTTATGTGCCCCCATTGATCCTTTGCATCCTACCCCCGATGAGTATCTTGACATGACTCGCAATCTTAAAACTATTGATCTTATCATTAGAGGATTGCCTAGAAATTTGCTTGTATGCTTGCCTACCTTTGAATGTGCTTGCACTATATGGAAATATCTTAAGGAGCGCTTTCCAAACTATTCCTTGAAAAATTTAGATGAAATTCTTCAAAAGTCTATTGCTTTTCATAACATGAATCCTAGTGATCCTAAGTTTTATGAATGTCTATTTGAGCTTTTGTGATCTTATGCATGCCAAAGGAGATGTTGGAGTCATTAGTAGCACCATCTCACAAATTATTAGGATTCATAAACATGCACATTGTCATGGTCATAAATCTAATAAATCACTCTCTCTAGGTGATGATCATTTACATGATGATGTTGAGCATGGATATTATGATGAGGATGAAGATAGTGACTTTGACCTTGATGAGTCAATGAGACACTTTGGTCTTATGGCTAACCTTCGTGGTTACATGGTCGGAAGGAAAGAATGGATTCTCGATAGTGGATGTACTGATCATATGACCAGAGACAAGGACATGTTCTATGAGCTTGCTAAGAACGACGGTCCACACAAGTATGTCACTTTTGGAGATAACTCCAAGGGTAAGGTACTTGGACTTGGTAAGGTGGCCATTTCCAATGATAGCTCTATCCAAAACGTTATGCTTGTTGAATCCCTTGGTTACAATCTCCTTTTCGTATCTAGACTAGCTGACTTTGGTTTCAATGTTCTATTTATTGAAGTAGATTGCCAAGTATTTCGTAGAGATAATCATAATATTGTCTTACCGGTATTCGTAAAGGTGATCTATACATTGTTGATTTCACTAAGAAAGCTCAACCTCGTACTTGTTTAATTGCTAAATCTTCTAAAGGTTGGTTATGTCATAGAAGGTTAGGTCATGTGGGCATGTGAAATATTGATAAGCTTATTAAAGGTGATCATATCCTTAGTGTTAAAGATGTCATATTTGATCAGGATAGACTTTGTAGTGCTTGTCAAGCAAGAAAAAAAGTTGGAGGAAGTCATCCCGTGAAGAACATCATGACCACGAGAAGACCGCTTGAGCTACTTCACATGGATCTTTTTGGTCCCAACGCCTACAGGAATCTTGGTGGTAACTCGTTCGGATTGGTCATTGTTGACGACTTTTCAAGATTTACGTGGGTGTTCTTTCTTGATGATAAATTGCAGGTCCAAAAGATCTTCAAGAACTTCGCTAGGAAGGCCCAAAACCAATTTGAAGTGAAGATCAAGAAAGTTCGAAGTGACAATGGAACGGAGTTCAAGAACGCCAATGTGGATACCTTTCTCAACGAAGAAGGGATTTCACATGAGTTCTCGGCTACGTACACGCCTCAACAAAATGGAGTTGTTGAGAGGAAGAACTGGAAACTTATTGGGATGGCAAGAATTATGCTTGATGAATACAAGACGCCAAGACATTTTTGGGTGGAAGCGATTCAGACAGCTTGTCATGCTATGAATCGACTATATCTTCACAAGCTTCTTGGCAAGATGGCATACGAGCTTCTTACTATGTCTCCAATGTATCTATAATTTATGAACTATCCATGCCATATTTACAACAATTCTATATGGTTTTGGTATGATTTGCATGGAACTAACCCGGACTGACGTTGTTTTCAGCAGAACTACCGTGGTGTTGTTTTTTGTGCAGAAATGAAAGTTCTCCAAATGAGCTGAAACTTTTTGACGATTTTTTTGGAACAAAAGAGACCCCCGAAGCTTCGTGGGAGGGCCAGAAGATCCACGAGGAGGGCACAACCCACCAGGGTGCGCCTGGTGGGCCTGGCTTGCCCCGGTGGGTTGTGCTCACCTCGAGGCCCATCTCAGCGTGAAACCAATGCCAAAAAATACTATAAATAGAGAAACCATCAAGGGTTAACCTAGATCAGAAGTTCCGCCGCCGCAAGGCTCTGTAGCCACCCAAAACCAATCTAGACCCAATTCCGGCACCCTGCCGGAGCGGGGAATCATCTCCGGCGGCCATCTTCATCATCCCGGTGGCCACCACGATAAGGAGGGAGTAGTCCACCCTCGGGGCTGAGGGTTTGTACCAGTAGCTATGTGTTTAATCTCTCTCTTGTGTTCTTGAGATGTCATGATCTTGATGTATCACGGGCTTTGTTAATATAGTCGGATCATATGGTGTTTTCCCCTCTCTATCTTATTGTGATGAATTGAATTTTTCCCTTTGAGATTTCGTTGTTATCAGATTGAATACTTTTATGGATTTGAGAACACTTGATATATGTCTTGCAATTGAATACTAGTGGTGACAATGGGGTATCATATTGATTCACTTGATATATGTTTTGGCACTCAACTTGCGGATTCCCGAGGTGACATTGGGGTAATCTATGCATAGGGGTTGATGCATGTTCTTGTCTTTGTTTCTCCGGTAGAAATCTTGGGGCACTCTTTGAAGTTCTTTGTGTTGGATTGAATATTATGAATCTGAATTTACTTTGGTGTTATTTTAGTACGAACTCTTGGTCAGATCGATCGGAAAGAATAGCTTCATGTTATTTTACTACGAACTCTAGGATAGATTGATCGGAAAGAATAGCTTTGAGGTGGTTTCATACCCTACAAACAATTATGCCGTATGTTCTCCGCTAGATAGGAACTTTGGAGTGATTCTTCGTTGCACGTTGAGGGACGGTTATATGATCCAATTATATTAGCATTGTTGAGAGATTACACTAGCGAAAGTACGGACCCTAGGCCTCATTTTCAAGCATTACAATACCGTTTTTGTGCATGTTTACTATTTGCTACCTTGCTGTTTTTATTTATTCAGATTATAAAAATATATTTCTACCATCCATATTACACTTTTATCACCATCTCTTCACCGAACTAGTGCACCTATACAATTTGCCATTGTATTGGGTATGTTGGGGACACAAGAGATGAAGGAAATATGCCCTAGAGGCAATAATAAAGTTGTTATTTATATTTCCTTATATCATGATAAATGTTTATTATTCATGCTAGAATTGTATTAATCGAAAACTTAGTACATGTGTGAATACATAGACAAACATACTGTCACTAGTTTGCCTCTACTTGACTAGCTCGTTGAATCAATGATGGTTATGTTTCCTAACCATAAACATGAGCTGTCATTTGATTAACGGGATCACATCATTGGAGAATGATGTGATTGACTTGACCCATCCGTTAGCTTAGCACGATGATCATTTAGTTTGTTGCTATTGCTTTCTCCATAACTTATACATGTTCCTATGACTATGAGATCATGCAACTCCCGAATACCGGAGGAACACTTTTTGTGCTACCAAATGTCACAACGTAACTGGGTGATTATAAAGGTGCTCTACAGGTGTCTCTGATGGTGTCTGTTGAGTTGGCATAGATGAAGATTATGATTTGTCACTCTGATTGTCGGAGAGGTATCTCTGGGCCCTCTCGGTAATGCACATCACTATAAGCCTTGCAAGCAATGTGACTAATGAGTTAGTTGCGGGATAATGCATTACAGAATGATTAAAGAGACTTGCTGGTAACGAGATTGAACTAGGTATTGAGATACCGACGATCGAATCTCGGGCAAGTAACATACTGATGACAAAGGGAACAACGTATATCGTTATGCGGTTTGACCGATAAAGATCTTCGTAGAATATGTAGGAACCAATATGAGCATCCAGGTTCCACTATTGGTTATTGACCGGAGACGTGTCTCGGTCATGTCTGCATAGTTCTCGAACCGGTAGGGTCTGCACGCTTAACGTTCGGTGACAATTGGTATTACGAGTTTATGTGTTTTGATGTACCGAAGGTAGTTCGGAGTCCCGGATATGATCATGGACATGACGAGGAGTCTCGAAATGGTTGAGACATAAAGATCGATATATTGGACGACTATATTTGGACATCGGAATGGTTCCAGATGAGATCGGGCATATACCGGAGCACCGGGAGGTTACCGAAACCCCCCGGGAGGTATATGGGCCTTAGTGGGCCTTAGTGGGAGAGAAGGGAATGGAGCAAACGAGGGGGCGCCCCACCAAGACCAATCCAAATTGGGAAGGGGGCCGCCCCCCTTTCCTTCCCCCTTCCTTCCACTCCTAGTCCAACTAGGGAAGGGGGAATCCTACTCCCGACGGGAGTAGGACTCCCCTTGGGGCGCGCCTAGGAGGCCGGCCTCCTCCCCCTCCTCCACTCCTTCATATACGGGGGAGGGGGCACCCCATAGACACACAAGTTGATCATTGATCTTTTAGCCGTGTGCGGTGCCCCCCTCCACCATAATCCACCTCGGTCGACATCATCACCGTCATCACGCCGTCGTGCTGATGAAGCTCTCCCTCGAAGCTCTACTGGATCATGAGTTCGTGGGACGTCACTGAACCGAACGTGTGCAGATCGCGGAGGTGTCGTACCTTCGGTGTTGGGACCGGTCGATCGTGAAGACGTACGACTACATCAGCCGCGTTGTCATAACGCTTCCGCTTATGGTCTACGAGGGTACGTAGACAACACTCTTCCCTCTTATTGCTATGCATTACCATGATCTTGCATGTGCGTAGGATTTTTTTTGAAATTACTACATTCCCTAACAGTGGCATCCGAGCCAGGTCTATGTGTAGATGTTATATGCATGAGTAGAACACAAAGGAGTAGTGGGCATGGGTATATACATATTGCTTGCCGTCACTAGTTGATTCTTGATTCGGAGGCATTGTTGGATGAAGCGGCCCAGACCGACATTACGCGTACGCTTACGCGAGACTGGTTCTACCGACGTGCTTCGCACACAGGTGGCTGGTGGGTGTCAGTTTCTCTAACTTTAGTTGAATCAGATTCAATGAATAGGGTTCTTTTTGAAGATCAAAAAGCAATCACTATTCCGCGTTGTGGTTTTTGATGCGTAGGTAAGAATGGTTCTTGCTTAGCCCGTAGCAGCCATGTAAAACTTGCAACAACAAAGTAGAGGACGTCTAACTTGGTTTTGCAGGGCATGTTGTTATGTGATATGGTCAAGACATGATGCTAAATTTTATTGTATGAGATGACCATGTTTTGTAACACAGTTATCGGCAACTGGCAGGAGCCATATGGTTGTCGCTTTATTGTATGAAATGCAATCGCCATGTAATTGCTTTACTTTATCACTAAGTGGTAGCGATAGTTGTAGAAGCAATAGTTGGCGAGACAACAATGATGCTTCGACAGAGATCAAGGTGTCAAGCCGGTGACGATGGTGATCATGACGGTGCTTTGGAGATGGAGATCAAAGGCACAAGATGATGATGGCCATATCATATCACTTATATTGATTGCATGTGATGTTTATCCTCTATGCATCTTATTTTGCTTAGTTCAGTGGTAGCATTATAAGATGATCTCTCACTAAATTTCAAGGTATAAGTGTTCTCCCTGAGTATGCACCGTTGCTACAGTCCGTCGTGTCGAGACACCACGTGATGATCGGGTGTGATAAGCTCTACGTTCACATACAACGGGTGCAAGTCAGTTTTGCACACGCGGAATACTTGGGTTAAACTTGACAAGCCTAGCATATGCAGATATGGCCTCAGAACACTGAGACCGAAAGGTCGAGCGTGAATCATATAGTAGATATGATCAACATAGTGCTGTTCACCATTGAAAACTACTCCATCTCATGTGATGATCGGACATGGTATAGTTGATATGGATCACGTGATCACTTAGATGATTAGAGAGATATCTATCTAAGTGGGAGTTCTTAGGTAATTTTGATTAATTGAACTTTAATTTATCATGAACTTAGTACTTGATAGTATTTTGCATATCTATGTTGTTGTAGATAGATGGCTCGTGTTGTTGTTCCGTTGAATTTTAATGCGTTCCTAGAGAAAGCTAAGTTGAAAGATGATGGTAGCAACTACACGGTCTGGGTCCGTAACTTGAGGATTATCCTCATTGATGCACAGAAGAATTACATTCTGAAAGCACCGCTAGGTGACAAACCCGCTGCAGGAGCAACGCCAGATGTTGTGAACACCTGGCAGAGCAAAGCTGATGACTACTCGATAGTTCAATGTGCCATGCTTTACGGCTTAGAACCGGGACTTCAATGACGTTTTGAATGTCATGGAGCATATGAGATGTTCCAGGAGTTGAAGTTAATATTTCAAGCAAATGCTCGGATTGAGAGATATGAAGTCTCCAATAAGTTCTACAGCTGCAAGATGGAGGAGAATAGTTCTATCAGTGAACATATACTCAGAATGTCTGGGTACCACAACCACTTGACTCAATTGGGAGTTAATCTTCCTGATGAAGTGTCATTGACAGAGTTCTTCAATCACTGCCACCAAGCTACAAGAGCTTCGTGATGAACTATAATATGCAAGGGATGGATAAGACGATTCCTGAGCTCTTCGCAATGCTAAAGGTTGCGGAGTTAGAAATCAACAAGGAGCATCAAGTGTTGATGGTCAACAAGACCACCAGTTTCAAGAAAGAGGGAAAAGGGGAACTTCAAAAAGGATAGCAAGCCAGTTGCTGCTCAAGTGAAGAAACCCAAGTCCGGACCTAAGCCCGAGACTGAGTGCTTCTACTGCAAAAGAACTGGTCACTGGAAGCGGAACTTCCCCAAGTATTTGGCGGGGAAGAAGGATGGCAAAGTGAAAGGTATATTTGATATACATGTTATTGATGTGTACCTTACTAATGCTCGCAGTAGTGCCTGGGTATTTGATACTAGTTCAGTTGCTAACATTTGCAACTCGAAAACAGGGGCTACAGATTAAGCGAAGATTGGCTAAGGATGAGGTGACGATGCACATGGGAAATGGTTCCAAAGTCGATGTGATCGCCGTCGGCACGCTACCTCTACATCTACCTTCGGGATTAGTTTTAGACCTAAATAACTGTTATTTGGTGCCGGCGTTGAGCATGAACATTATATCTGGATCTTGTTTGATGCGAGACGATTATTTATTTAAATCAGAGAATAATGGTTGTTCTATTTATATGAGTAATATCTTTTATGGTCATACACCCTTGATGAGTGGTCTATTTTTACTAAATCTTAATAGTAGTGATACCCATGTTCATAGTATTGAAGCCAAAAGATGCAGAGTTGATAATGATAGTGCAACTTATTTGTGGCACTGCCGTTTAGGTCATATTGGTGTAAAGCGCATGAAAAAACTCCATTCTGATGGACTTTTGGAATCACTTGATTATGAATCACTTGGTACTTGCGAACCACGCCTCATGGGCAAGATGACTAAAACTCCGTTCTCCGGAACAATGGAGCGAGCAACAGAGTTATTGGAAATCATACATACTGATGTATGTGGTCCAATGAACATTGAAGCTCGCTGCGGATATCGTTATTTTCTCACCTTCACAGATGATTTGAGCAGATATGGGTATATCTACTTAATGAAACATAAGTCTGAAACATTTGAAAAATTCAAAGAATTTCAGAGTGAAGTGGAAAATCATCGTAACAAGAAAATCAAGTTTCTACGATCTGATCGTGGAGGTGTATATTTGAGTTATGAGTTTGGACTTCATTTGAAACAATGCGGAATAGTTTCGCAACTCATGCCACCTGGAACACCACAATGTAATGGTGTGTCCGAACATCGTAACCGCACTTTATTAGATATGGTGCGATCTATGATGTCTCTCACTGATTTACCGCTATCATTTTGGGGTTATACTTTAGAGACGGCTGCATTCACGTTAAATACACTAGTGCAGAACCAGGCAATAGCACCGGTTCGTAAGGCCCTTTAGTGCCGGTTCCATAACCGACACTAAAGTGTGGGCACTAAAGGCCCCCCCTTTAGTACCGGTTCAGCACGAACCGTGCTAAAGGGCAACCACGTGGCACGAGCCAGCTCCGGGGGACGGGAGCCCTTTAGTACCGGTTGGTAACACCAACAGGTACTAAAATGTTTGGGGGGTTTTTGGTTTTATGATTTCTTTTTCATTTAATTTTGTGTTTTCCATTTTAATTCTTTTTCGTTTGCTGGTATTTTACGATACTACACATTGTACACGTTATGCATATATATATAAATAGAATTTCTAGTAGAACCAATCATATATATATCATCAATGTCTCACAAACCACCATATTAATTCACACATACACACATGTATAGCTATATACAATTTCTCCTACATATGCATGTTGCCTTCGGAGCCAGTGGCATTAGCCTAATTGGTGCCTTCGGAGCACGATGACAATTGGAAGTGGTTCATGACCTGGTCGATAGGGGCGGTAGCGGGTAATAGTATTCTCCTTCGGATTTATGACCTGGTCGAGCAAAAATCTCGCTATTTCCTCTTGAAGTGCTTCTACGCGCTCCGTTTCTAGGAGCTTGTCCCGCACCTCTGTGAACTGTTAAGAAGGAGATCAATATGCATGTGTATTAGTTGTGTGACTAGATATCGATAATGGTGTAAAAACTGTGAATAGTGTTCTGACAAGCGTACCCATTCCTGTCTTTGAGATCTGTTCCTTTCGGACGCCATCAGGCAAATGTTCTCGCAAACGCAGAATGCACACAGATCAGTCCCCTGCGCCTGCTTCAGGGCCTTTATTACGAGAATGGAATTTAATTTGATTAGATAATAATTAATCAAGCATGATAATTAAAGAGATGGCAGCTAGCTAGCTAGCTAGTACTACTTAATTACTTACCTTGGGTCGAAACCATTTCAGCTGTCGTTTCCATTCGCCTTCCGTGACGCTGATGAACCTTGCCCAAGCCCTGCCCGCCGACAAAGAAAATGAATAAAGGGGTTATTAAATAGTTCATATCATGAAATGACGAACTAAATAGGCCGAGATATATAGTTAATAATGATTGAAATTACCTGTTGACTATCCCAAACAAGATGTTATAGTCACTATTTGCTTTGAGTAGTGAGTCCAGTATTTCAACTGTTCCGGCGTCAACTTTAATGATACACAAGATCCAGTGAAATCTGCATGCACACACGTTTGCATGTCTTAATTAAGCGGGCATATGTAAGCAAAAACATGTAGCTAGCTAGTAGGCAAAAACAGAGAATTTGTAGTACAAGAAAGTGTGACTCACTGGAAGTTGTAAGGAAGTAGTATATCTTCATTGTATTTGAGGCGCTTCAAGAACTCTAGCATGCTGTCCTCTACCTGCTTTTCATGATGCTTGTTTATTTTCCATGTGTATTCATTAACGGTGTTTGGGTCAATGAGCCCAATGCCATAGCGTCCACCTTTTCTCATTTCATACATCTTCATCCTACATAATACCACAGAAAAGAATATAGTGAGGATAATTACAGGTAATGATTGATCAAAAGGATCACTACAGCTAGTTTGAGACTTAAATTACAGAAATAAATCACTTACAGACAATAGCAACTGACGATAGATTTATCGAGTGCGTCTTGATTGTATAACTGAAACAGTCCAGAATACTCAACGGTCACAGGTTTCTGATGGTAGTAATGATCCTTCTTGACTTGCACCATGAGGGACTCTCGATCGAATCTCTTGGTAATGTCCATGTACCATTGATGCAATTCATACATTCTCGTTGGGAGCTTCTTGACCTCTTCTGGATTGACCAAAGGTTGGCCCCGGGCATATTTCCGTTTTATTTCCTCCTCTGTAAGCATAGGCATGTCCTCGATCTCAAGGAGTTGTCCAACAGTGATGTTGAGAGTTTCAGCCTGCATTATATGCTCCTGGGTTATTACCACATTGCCCACCTCGGGAACGTAAATTGTTTGCCCACAATAATATTGGGCGCGCGTACTGTCACGTGTTGTTGGCAGCACAACAAGCGGGGGGATCGATTGCGCCGCCTGTTCTCCCAGCTGGGCAATGGTTTTCCCGCATTTTTTGACAGCTGCTTGTTGTTTGCTTGAGCTCGAGCTCGCCTCCTTCTGTAGACGTTGTCGATGTAACTTCTTGATGTGGCGCTCATAGTCTGTGTCAACGGGCTTAGGAGCTGGTGGTTGAGCCATACGAATGAAGTGGTCAACTACTTCCACAGGCACTTTCTCCCTTGGCGGCGGTGGCGGTTTCGGTCCAAAATGGGCGTCAACTTCTGTCCGCACTATGGCATTGGTTTGCTCCTCGGTCCTGTCATAAGTCCTCTCAGGAAGAGGAGTAGTGAGGTTTGGACCATATTTATATCGCTTGCCTCCGCCTGTACTTCCTATACTATGACCTCGACTCGTACCGCTACGCACCATAGCTGCGGGGTGTCTCTTCTGCGATTGCTGAGGCGGCGGAGACGGCTGACGGGGCTGAGTTGGACGAGGAGGAGTGGCCTGAAGCTGTGCTGGACTTGGAGGAGGAGTGGCCTGAGGTTATGCCGGACTTGGAGGAGGAGTGGACGTCTGACGTTGTGTTGGACTTGGAGGAGGAGTGGCCTGACACTTTGCCGGACTTGGAGGAGGAGGAGTGGCCTCACGCGTTGGTGGACTTGGAGGAGCGGGAGTCTGCTAACTTGGTGGCGGACTTCGACGAGGAGTCGGGTGACGCGGTGTCGGTGGCCTTCGAAAGATGATGCAATCCTTTCTCCATAGGATGATACGATGTTTGGCATCTCCGAGTGTGTGCTCCTCGTCACCTCCAGGAATGTCAAGCTCTAGCCCCGAATATTGGTCCACCACCTCATCAACCACGACACGAGCATAGCCTGCTGGAATCGGGTTGCAATGGAAGGTTGCATCGGGGGAATTTGTATAAGCAACGCCGTCCGCCACCTTCAAGGATATGTTCTTAATTTTGAAGTGTAGCTCGCAGTTAGTGTTCTCTGCGATGTCATCCACGGGGTATCTATCCAGCATTGCGTCAAACGGGGCGGAACCCACGCTGCTTCTCGGCATGGATGGGGCGGTGGTATCCAATGCTGGATCATCCGCTAGCTGCTACAGCTGCGGAGACCCCCTTTGCTGGCTAAGTGAGTCGATCTGCTCCTGCTGCCGCTGGAATTTGACTACCAAGTCCGCGTGCGCTGATTCTAGGCCTTGAAGGCGTTCATAGTCCACCTTCCTCTTCTCCTCCTCCATCTTCCTCTGCTTCTCCTCCACAATCTTCCTTCTCGCACGGGTTCTGTAGTCGGCGTTCAAGTCCGAAAACCCCTCATACCACGGAATAGCGCCATTGCCTCGTGTTCTTCCCGGGTGTTCAGGATTTCCCAGGGCACGCGTAAGCTCGTCGTTCTCTCTGTTGGGCTGGAATGCCCCTGTTCGAGCCTCTTCTATTGCAACAAGTATATTATCGTCGGCTCCGTTCAGACATGCCTTTGTCGAAACTTTGCCTGTCTTCGGGTCCAACTCCCCCCCATGCACATAGAACCAAGTCCTGCACCTGGGGGGCCAGCTCTTAGTAACCGGAGTGACACCTGCATCCTCCATCTCTTTCTCAGACTTATCCCACTTAGGCATTGCCACCGCGTAGCCATCTGGCCCCAGCTTATGGAACTTATCCTTTTTTTCGGCATTCTTCTTGTTTATTCTCGACCGTTCCTTAGCTAATTCTGAATCCTTGAATTTCACAAAATCGTCCCAATGAGCACTTTGATTCTATAGTGTTCCCTCGAATACTGGAGTCTTCCTTCCTCCCTTGACGCACTTTTCCCATTCACGATTCTTGTGGTTCTTGAATGCAACCGCCATCTTCCTAAGAGCAGCGTCCTTGACTTTCTGCACATCTGCTTCTGTGAAATGATCTGGTAGGGTGAAATGTTCCATGAGAGTATCCCAAAGCAGACTTTTTTGTCTGTCATCGACAAAAGTAAGATCTGGACGTGGCTTTGCTGGCTCTCTCCATTCTTGAAGGGAGATCGGGAGTTGGTCCTTCACAAGAACTCCGCACTGACGAACGAACTTGTCCGCAATCTTCTTAGGCACTAATGGTTCGCCATTAGGTCTGATTGCCTCGATATTATACTTTACGCCCTCCTTCAAATTTTTGTTTGGGCCTCGTTTCGTCCTGTTGCCTGAAGATTTGCTCGATCCAGATGGCTGAAAGAAGAAAGATCGATTCGTTAATATATCTTCAACTCATTTAAAACATGTGATGATCACCAGATGCCTGCTTATATAAATATATATACCTCGCCGGTCTTTGTTGTTTCAGGATCAACATGTTCTTCGTCATTGTCATAATCGTAGTTCATGACTTCATCAATTCGGTCGTCGCGATCGAATATCATATCACCCTCTCCGGTGTTGTTTAGAAATTCGGAGCCGTCATAATCATCTTCATTCTGATCATCATCTGGCCCACGTATAATATCGAACATGGTCTGTTCTCCCTCTCTGTCGGTATTGTCCGCCATAGCTTTTATTTAACTATGCCAAAAGAAATATAAAACAATTTAGTATTCAAATTACATCGTCTCGAATAATAGATATAATCTCGAATACATCGTCTCGAATAATAGATATAATCTCGAATACATCATCTCGAATAATAGATATAATCTTTAATATGTCATCTCGAATAATATATAATATTGAATAGTACATCACTGGCTAGGTAGCTAATTAAAGATCGAATACTATAGAAGAATCTAGGACACTCGCGGTTCCTGCGGCGCGGGCGGTGGACACCCAAAGAGAAGGAACCCTCACAGGATCATAGCTGAAGTGAGATCCCTGAAGAAACTGCCAGGTATTGGAGAACCTGCCGCCCTCTAACGCAACCATGTAGCGATGGACATGCTCGTCCTCCTCCCTAACACGGCGACGTACCACCTCCGACGGGGCCGGCTCCCTCCGCACCGAAACTGGCCCACGCGAACGCCACTAAATGAGATTAGGGTCGACGACGGGACCCGGGGCCGGGTTCCTCATCAAGCGGCGCGCCCCTCCAGGCAGCACCTCCCAGTGCCAGCCCGGCGGAGCCCAGTCCTGGACATGGGTCAGTCGGACGTCGTCGCGGACGGGTCAACGGCGAGGATGCGGGCCGGGCATCGTCGAGAACAAATACTAGCTATATGCCCGCAAAAAGTAACATTTTTTTAATGATTGGATTTTGATAACTAAAATTTCTAACATTTCTATATAACACTAATTATGCTATCATTGCATATGTCAAAATTCTATATGCTATTTCATACTAATTAAGCATCTAACACTAAAAACAGAAAACACAACTTTTATACATCCATTAAAAAACTGAAAAACAACATTATATAAAAAAATTCCATACTAATTAAACACTAATTGTATCCATCTAACATGCATTCATACATATATACTAGTGAAAAAATAATAATCTAAAAAATCTAAACTAGTTAAACATACAAAATACGTTTATACTAATATCTACATGCATTAATTCATACATATGTACGTGTGTGTGTGTGTGTTCATCATGCTTGTGTGTGCGTGTGTATGGGCTCGGGGAGGGGCGGCGCCCATGGTGGCCGCCGGGGGCGAGGGAGAGGGGTTAGAGGGGGAGAGCTCACAGCGGGGCGACGACGACGGCGAGGCGACGGCCGGGGGCGGCGACGGGCCGGGGCGTGACGCGGGGGCGACGCCGCGGGGATGGCGCGACGGGGACGGGCCCGGGGCGGCGACGGAGAAGGGGGCGGCGACGGGGACGGGGGCGGCGACGGGGACGGCGTCGATCGATCGGGGCGCGCGGGTGGTGCTTCAATGGGGAAACAGAGGAAGAAACAGAGGGGAATGAAATTTTCGTAAGTGTTGTATATATAGAAGGCACCTTTAGTACCGGTTGGAGCCACCAACTGGTACTAAAGGCCTGTTTTGGCCAGGCCAAGCGGCGGGAACCGCACCCCCTTTAGTACCGGTTGGTGGCTCCAACCGGTACTAAAGGCCCCCCTTTAGTACCGGTTGGTGCCACGAACCGGTACTAAAGGGGGTGCGCTGGCGCAGGTGCGGTGTGCAAGTTTAGTCCCACCTCGCTAGCCGAGGGGCGACCGCACTGGTTTATAAACCCCCATGTGGTAGCTCTCTCTCGCTCCTCTCCAAAGCAGGCCTACTGGGCCTACATGTTCTGTGCTGCCCTGTTGGCCTACTGGGCCTTTGCGGGCCTGCATCCTGGCCCAACAACAGGTTGGGTTTCTAGTCGTATGCAGGCCGCTCTGGCCTAGTAGGCGGGCTTTTTTTTATTTTTTTGCTTTATTTATTTTTGAGTTGTTTTTTTGTGTATTTAGAGTTTCTTTGTGAATATTTTTGCTTTAGGTACAAAAATTTACAAACTTTCTGTTAGTGCCCGTACTTTTCAAATTTGAATAGTTTAAATTTTGAATTATTTGAAATTAGTATGAATCACTAGTTTGTGAATAACTTAACTTTAAAAAACAGTAAAGGCATGAAAGAATTTGTTTTCACATAAAATTTCTTCACATTTCAAATGCCAAAACACATAATTAACTACCTTAACTATTACAGAGATTCCCTTCTGGGTGTGAAACACAGAAGAAAGTGATGATAGTGAAGCCGATCATATCCCAGATCTTTGGGTGTGAAACTTTTTCTTCGCGTGTGTCCCTTTGCGCCATAACCATGGAAAATCTTCATCATTTAACGGGATGCTCGGGTCAATATTCACTGTGAATGGAGCAATTTCATCAAACTTTTCATAATCTTCTGACTTGTCTGTCTTGTCATCCACTCCCATGATGTTTCTCTTCCCAGAAAGAACTATGTGCTGCTTTGGCTCATCGTACGATGCATTCGCTTCCTTATCTTTTCTTTTTCTTGGCTTGGTAGACATGTCCTTCACATAGAAAACCTATGCCACATCATTGGCTAGGACGAATGGTTCGTCTGCATGCGCAAGATTGTTGAGATCCACTGTTGTCATTCCGTACTGCGGGTCTTCCGTTACCCCGCCTCGTGTCATATTGACCCATTTGCACCGAAACAAAGGGACCTTCAAACCACGTCGATAGTCAAGTTCCCATATGTCCTGTATATAACCATAATATGTTTCCTTTCCCGTCTTGGTTTCTGCATCAAAGCGGACACCACTATTTTGGTTGGTGCTCTTCTTATCTTGGGCGATCGTGTAAAATGTATTACCATTTATCTCGTACCCTTTGAAAGTCATTATATTCGAAGATGGTAACTGGGACAGCAAGTACATGTCATCTTCAATAGAGGTGTCATGCATGGTACGTGTCTGCAACCAGCTGGCGAAACTCCTGGTTTGTTCACGTGTAATCCAGTCATCAGACCGCTCCGGGTGTTTGGAGCGTAGCAAATTCTTGTGTTCATCCATATACGGAGCCACCAAGGTGGAATTCTGTAGAACTGTGTAGTGTGCTTCAGTGAGAGAATGTTCGTCCATACATACTATTTGTTCCGCTCCTAGCGTGCCTTTTCCATCCAGTCTGCCCTTATGCCGCGATTCAGGAACACCAATCGGCTTAAGGTCAGGAATAAAGTCAATACAAAACTCAATGAGCTCCTCATTTTGACGGCCCTTAAAGATGCTTCCTTCTGTCCTAGCACGGTTATGAACATATTTCTTTAAGACTCCCATGAACTTCTCAAAGGGGAACATATTGTGTAGAAATACAGGACCCAAAACGTTAATCTCTTCGCATAGGTGAACTAGGACGTGCGTCATGATGTTGAAGAAGGATGGTGGGAACACCAACTCGAAACTGACAAGACATTGCACCAAATCATTCTCTAACCTTGGTATGATTTCTGGATCGATTACCTTCTGAGAGATTGCATTGAGAAATGCACATAGCTTCACAATGGCTAATCGAACGTTTTCCGGTAGAAGCCCCCTCAATGCAACCGGAAGCAGTTGCATCATAATCACGTGGCAGTCATGAGACTTTAGGTTCTGGAACTTTTTCTCTGCCATGTTTATTATTCCCTTTATATTCGACGAGAAGCCAGACGGTACCTTAATACTGAGCAGGCATTCAAAGAAGATTTCCTTCTCTTCTTTGGTAAGAGCGTAGCTTGCATGACCCTGATGTATGCCGTCTTTTCCGTGCATACGTTGCTGGTCCTCTTGTGCCTCAGGTGTATCTTTTGTCTTCCCATACACGCCCAAGAAGCCAAGCAGGGACACACAAAGATTCTTCGTCACGTGCATCACGTCGATTGCGGAGCGGACCTCTAGGTCTTTCCAATAGGGCAGGTCCCAAAATATAGATTTCTTCTTCCACATGGGTGCGCGTCCGTCAGCGTCATTCGGAACAGGTTGTCCACCAGGACCCTTTCCAAAGACCACCTTCAAATCCTTGACCATATCATGTACATCAGCACCAGTACGGTGGCGAGGCTTCGTCCGGTGATCCGCCTCACCTTTGAAATGCTTGCCTTTCTTTCTTACGGGATGCCTGCTAGGAAGAAATCGACGATGTCCCAGGTACACATTCTTCTTACAATTAGCCAAATATATACTGTCGGTATCGTCCAAACAGTGCGTGCATGCGCGGTATCCCTTGTTTGTCTGTCCTGAAAGGTTATTGAGAGCAGGCCAATCATTGATGGTCACGAACAGCAACGCCTTTAGGTCAAATTCTTCCCCCATGTGCTCATCCCACACACATACACCTGTTCCATTCCACAGTTGTAAGAGTTCTTCAACTAATGGCCTTAGGTACACATCAATGTCGTTGCCGGGTTGCTTAGGGCCTTGGATGAGCACTCTCATCATAATGAACTTCCGCTTCATGCACAACCAAGGAGGAAGGTTATACAAACATAGAGTCACAGGCCAGGTGCTATGGTTGCTGCTCTGCTCCCCAAAAGGATTAATGCCATCTGCGCTTAGACCAAACCATACGCTCCTTGTGTCATCTGCAAACTCCTTCCCGTACTTTCTTTCGATTTTTCTCCACTGCGACCCGTCAGCGGGTACTCTCAACTTTCCGTCTTTCTTACAGTCTTCTCTGTGCCATCGCATCGTCTTGGCATGCTCTTTGTTTTGGAACAAATGTTTCAACCGTGGTATTATAGGAGCATACCACATCGCCTTGGCAGGAATCTTCTTCCTGGGGTGCTCGCCCTCGACATCACCAGGGTCATCGCGGCTGATCTTATAGCGCAATGCACCACATACCGGGCAAGCGTTCAAATCCTCGTACTCACCGCGGTAGAGGATGCAGTCATTAAGGAATGCATGTATCTTCTGCACCTCTAACTCTAGAGGGCAGACAGCCTTCTTTGCTTTGTACGTACTCTCGGGAAATTCGTTGTCCTTTGGAAGCATATCCTTTATCATTACCAGCAACTTTCCAAATCCCTTGTCAGATACACCATTCTCTGCCTTCCATTGCAGCAATTCCAGTGTGGTGCCCAGCTTTTTCTTGTCACCTACGCAATTCGGGTACAACAATTTTTTGTGATCCTCTAACATGCGCTGCAACTTCTTCTTCTCCAAATCACTTGCGCAGTTTCTCTTTGCATCGGCAATGGCCCGACCTAGATCATCAATGGGCTCATTTGATGCCTCTTCTTCAGCTTCTTCCCGCATTGCCGGCTCAGCTTCTTCCCGCATTGCCGGCTCAGCTTCTTCCCGCATTACCGGCTCAGCTTCTTCCCCCATTGTTGTATCATCGTATTCAGGGAACCCATGGCCAGGATAGCTGTCGTCGTCCTCTTCTTCTTCATTGTCTTCCATCATAACCCCTCTTTCTCCATGCTTGGTCCAAACATTATAGTGGGGCATGAAACCGGACTTAAATAGGTGGACGTGAATGGTTCTTGACGTAGAGTAATTGTGATCATTCTTACAGCCAGCACATGGACAAGGCATAAAACCATCCGCCCGCTTGTTTGCCTCAGCCGCAAGCAGAAAAGTATGCACGCCCTCAACGAACTAGGGAGAGCATCGGTCATCGTACATCCATTGCCGGCTCATCTTCATTACACAACACCGAATAGACCAAATTAATACAAGTTCATACATAAAGTTCATACAACACTTAAATGCAACAAACAAATAACTCTCTAGCTAAAGCATTTAAATGCAATAACAAATGCGATCAAGATCGCAACTAAGGTAACAATGGATCCAACATCATAATGATACCAAGCCTCACTATCGATGGCATATTTTCTAATCTTTCTAATCTTCAAGCGCATTTTCTCCATCTTGATCTTGTGATCATCGACGACATCGGCAACATGCAACTCCAATTCCATCTTCTCCCCTCAATTCTTTTCAACTTTTCTTTCAAGTACTCGTTTTCTATTTCAACTAAATTTAACCTCTCGACAATAGGGTCGGTTGGAATTTCCGGTTCGCATACCTCCTAGAAAAAATTTCTATGTCAACTTGATGGGCATAATTTGTCATAAACACGAAATGCAACTAGTTTTAAAAGAGAATATATATACCACATCCGAATCATAACAAGGACGAGGGCCGACGGGGACGGATATCAAAACCATGGCACTATATGTATAACAAACAACGTGCGGGTAAGATAATTATACGAGTAACTATATATCCAAATCACACAAACATCAATTTTTATATAAAATTTCATGAACAAGAGGCTCACCACAAGGTGGTGCCGGCGACGGGACGGTGCGGGCGATCGACGGTGGTTACGATGGAGATTTAGAAGGCACTAAGTAAACCACACCTACATATGCAAACTAAGTGTTATTTTTGACCTCAAATTGCATATAAATCAAACACTAGCACATATATATATATATATATCCTCCCAAATTACTAAACTCACAAATTAATCACTATATAAAGCATTGCAAGAGCTAATCTAGCAATGAGAGATGAAAGGACAAAGTTGCTAACCTTTGTGATCATTTGAATGGATGGGGGCCTTCAAATCTTGACAAATTTTGGGCAAAATGTGTGATGAGCTCGAGAGGAAGAGGGGAAGAACAGAGAGGAGAGGGGAAAGGGGAAGAACAGAGCAAGCTCGGGTGGACGAAGGGTTTATGTAGGACGACCTTTAGTACCGGTTCGTGCCAAGAACCGGTACTAAAGGGGCTGGAGGGGCCCCAGTCTGACAACATCCTGCCACCACTCTCATTAGTACCGGTTCGTGGCATGAACCGGTGCTAAAGGTTCGCCACGAACCGGTACTAATGAAAGCGGCCCGGCTAGCCGTTGGAACCGACACTAATGTGCTTCACGTTTGACCCTTTTTCTACTAGTGATAGGGCACCATCTAAATCCGTCGAGATGACACCTTATGAACTGTGGTTTGGCAATAAACCCAAGTTGTTGTTTCTTAAAGTTTGGGGCTGCGATGCTTATGTGAAAAAGCTTCAACCTGATAAGCTCGAATCCAAATCGGAGAAATGTGTCTTCATAGGATACCCAAAGGAGACTGTTGGGTACACCTTCTATCACAGATCCGAAGGCAAGATATTCGTTGCTAAGAACGGATCCTTTCTAGAGAAGGAGTTTCTCTCGAAAGAAGTGAATGGGAGGAAAGTAGAACTTGATGAGGTAATTGTACCTTCTCCCTTATTGAAAAGTAGTTCATCACTAAAATCAGTTCCAGTGATTCCTACACCAGTAAGCGAGGAAGCTAATGATGATGATCATGAAATTTCTGAACAAGATACTACCGAACCTCGTAGGTCAACCAGAGTAAGATCCGCACCAGAGTGGTATGGTAATCCTGTTCTGGAAGTCATGTTACTTGACCATGACGAACCTACGAACTATGAGGAAGCGATGATGAGCCCAGATTCCACAAAATGGCTTGAGGCCATGAAATCTGAGATGGGATCCATGTATGAGAAGAAAGTGTGGACTTTGGTTGACTTGCCCGATGATCGACAGACCATAGAAAATAAATGGATCTTCAAGAAGAAGACTGACGCTGACGGTAAAGTTACCGTCTACAAAGCTCAACTTGTTGCAAAAGGTTTTCGACAAGTTCAAGGAGTTGACAACGATGAGACCTTCTCACCCGTAGCGATGCTTAAGTCCGTCCGAATCATGTTAGCAATTGCCGCATTTTATGATTATGAAATTTGGCAAATGGATGTCAAAACTGCATTCCATAATGGATATCTTAAAGAAGAGTTGTATATGATGAAACCAGAAGGTTTTGTCGATCCAAAAGGTGCTAACAAAGTGTGCAAGCTCCACTGATCCATTTATGGACTGGTGCAAGCCTCTCGAAATTGGAATATACGCTTTGATAGTGTGATTGAAGCATATGGTTTTATACAAACTTTTGGAGAAGCCTTTTGACGGTGTCCTGGATTAGGGGGTACTCACCACGTCATCTCCCGATCTGTTAGATTGGGTCGAGGACCCCCATGGCCGTATACTCATGGGCCAGTTCGGACAGTTGCCGCATACAAGGAAGATTCCACAAGACTTGGCGATCAAGACAAGGACTCCTCCCCACCGGCGTATTCGGCTAGGAATCTTGTTATCCTAGGCCTCTGGTGCATTATATAAACCGAGGCCAGGCTAGTCGATAAAGATATATACAACAATCATACCATAGGCTAGCTTTTAGGGTTTAGCCTCTTTGATATCGTGGTAGATCAACTCTTGTAATACCCATATCATCAAGAATAAATCAAGCAGGACGTATGGTTTTACCTCCATCAAGAGGGCCCGAACCTGGGTAAAACATCGTGTCCCCTGCCTCCTGTTACCATCGATCCTAGACGCACAGTTCGGGACCCCCTACCCGAGATCCACCGGTTTTGACACCGACATTGGTACTTTCATTGAGAGTTCCGCTGTGTGATCGGCAAAAAGGTCGATGGCTCGCATGCAGATCAACTGCGACTTCGGCATCTTTGTCACCAACTCGACTGGTCACCTTGGTTCGACCAAGAACTACGCCCCGTGTTCGGATCACCATGTTCGGACGAGGGCCTTCATCAAACATCAACTCCGATCTCTATCAAGATCAGGGAGGAATCATCCATGGAGCTCGAGGGCTCAACGTCAACATTGCCCTCGGGCGGCCGTGCTGTTTTTATGAACAGCGAACTTGTATTCGCCGTCACCGCCTCCTCAAGCGTCAGTTTGATGATTGCTTCGGTGGAATAGTGCGGAATTACATCTACAACAGCCATGCAAAATTTCGTCGAGTTCTGATGGAGGAATTTCCGACAATCTACGATATACCGGAGTCCTGTCAAATCTGGACGGGAATCTGGACGAGTTTAGGTCGTGGTCTCCAGAGCCTAGCTCGGAGGTCCTTTGGAAGATCCAACCGTTCATCTACTGCGGAATTCTCATATCTACCACGCCTCCAAATTTCAGCTCGATCTGACGGTTCAAACTCCGGGAACCTTCCGATGAGTGGATCAATTTTCGGATCCGTTTTCTGCGCGAATACGGATCCGATCCGAATTCATGTTTCTTTATGAACGTGACATTGGACAACCATTTTAGAGGAATTCTCTTCTAGGGTATTGTGTGTTGTTTTTAAACACGCGTCCATAAATTTTTAAGCCTCCCCTGAGGTCGCCTTCATCATCATGCTGGTGTCAAACCAGTTCAGCGATATTGCTCCAAGGCTGCCGACCTGCGCTAGACACGTCGTCACTTTATTGAGCCGAGCTCAACTTCTTCGGATCATCATCTCGGCAAGCCGAACAACAGTCCGGAATCGCGAAGGATAAATCATCACCATCATCGCCGCCCCATGGATTACATGAAGCGGGCATACCGGCATCACCGCACGATCACTTCATCAAGCCGGCATCGACCACTTCACGACCTGCACCGGCAGGGCCACACTATTGCTTCTTCAAGCTGGTGTCCATCACGCCGACCTACTTCGACTCATCGACTGACATCGAGGCTTCAACATCTCGGCTGGGCCAGGGGCTTCGCCATCTCTTCATCAACCTACTCCGGAGACTTCGACGTCACTAGCCGACCAGCTCCGTCACGCTAGCTGGACCGAGGGCTTTGCCTCGGCGAGCCAACCTTTGCCAGTATCGCCATACCATTGCTTTATCGCCCATCAGGCAATGGGTGTGCGGATCGAGTCCCAATTTTCGGAATCACCTTTCTTCGGATTGCTACAACAAATAAACCAGGTGCTATTAATCCTAGTATTATTTGCTTGTTTGGGTTTATTTTTTCCAAGGAATTATTACTTTGGTTTGTCCATCATCTGTACACAGGTCTATCAAACGATGGCCGCATTAACGACGGTCGCGTGGTGGTTCGGTCAGTTTCCGTACATAGTCCGGCGAACGCCGCATCCGGAACTCGGACCGACCTGTGAATTCAGGCTTTGCCACGCCTTTACCGCATCACGCCAACGCCCTGCGTCGACATTGACTTCGGCGCCAGGCCATATTTCTTTTATTACTCACTTTGCATAAATTATTTATTATGCAACAATTTTCTTAATTATCATTATTACTATTATCTCCGGTTTGCACTATTTTTTGTGCACAGGAAAATGATCCGGGGACTTCGGCATCACTCTGCCGGTCTGCATTGACCTTGCTATGTCACCACTTCGGCGTGTCGAGCTCTCCGCTCCGCCACCTCGGGACCGGCTTGGGGGATGGAACCTTGTCCCGCATCAAGACCGCGCCATCAATGCCGAACACATTAACCAGCTAAGTCGCTTTCATGCTCAAAGTTTTAATTTTTAACTTGTGTTCGGTTCGACCAAGCATTATACTTTTTTGAAAAAAAGTTGCTTGTAAAAAATTTCCTTGTCCAAACTTTGTTTGTGACACACATATTCAAATACCCCGTTTATTTGGGGGCTTCCTTTATGAAGCTTTTCCTCTTGCATATGATTATACTTGTATGGCTTCGTTCCTTGTTCGTGTATTACGCCACAATATGCACCATATTGACTTAAAGCGATTTGCAAGCTGGGTTGCTTGGCTCCTATGCTTACCCCTACCTTCCCGATTGTTCGGCTAGGGAGTAAAGGGAGCACCTCTGCGATTGTCACGACCGGGTCCTCCGAGCTCTGACCTCAGACTGGGTGAAGCCGAAAGCTAGCGCTCTTATTGTTTTCAATCATGGTCGGAACACAACGGAACTCATGAGTACAAAAAATCTATTGCACAAGTCTCATAGTAATAATGAGCACCGAAGAAAGGTATCGGTGGGGGTACTATTTTCTTCGAAGATGCTTCTTACACTTCGTCTGTAATATACAATAAGTTCCCTGAGTGCGCTTTGTCTGTTATAGCCTTATGGCCCGGTTGCCTGGTTATCGGAAAGACTGTCGATATTCTCAATAGGTGGAGTACATAACACTTTTTGGTCTTTGACCGAAGAGGGAGAAGCCGATGGTCGATTAAGACGCGTTTAAAGTTCGGTTGAACAAAGATATGATATAAGTACTTCGGTACATACAATCATTATACATAAAATCTTTTACCCAAGTCACTTGAGGGCTCTTAAAATTTACATGAGCTATTTTATAGTAAATGTGTTTTCTTCTTGGTCGTTGCAAAGTCTTTTTCTATCGCTCCTTTTTTGACGTGAGTGTGTGGTCAATAGCCAGATAACCCATTTTCTCTCTAGTGACCGCTCGAGTTTAGTTCGCTACACTGGTCTAACGAGAAGCACTCCGCCTTCGGGATAGGAGGCTGCAGCCGTAGGCTGACCTGCCTGAAGTCTTGAGATCGGATGTATAATGTTAAAGCACGACAGAAGCACTCTTTTTTTCTAAGACCAATTTTCGGATTGGCACCGAACACTTGATCTTGTTCGGACGTCAAGTTTTTACTGACGTTTTTTGGTTTTCCAAGCTTATGGCACTTTTAAACTATTTGTGTGTTTTTAGCACAAGTCTCGCAGTGCAATGCCGGACACCTTTATAGATTCGGCAAAAATATTCTCAGATATTGCTATATATGCATCAGTTTCGAATTGTGTCTTCGGTCAATAGTTGGGTTGCCCGGCTCCTGCACTTGCTTCCTACGTTCCGCTTTGTTCGGCTAGGCGTGCAAAGGGAGAACCACTGCGATTGTGCTTCCAGCTCACACGGTTAAGCACCTCAGTGGAGAAAGCCAAAAACTGACTGTCACAATAAGCGTAAACTGGTCAGCGATCCGATGACTGTGTTAAATGACGGGCCACTCATAATAATGGCCGAAGTGTTTATGGCTTGACCTCGACTGTCGCCGAACACTACCGGGGGCTATTAACTGGCCTCCCAAACTAAATCCTCGATATTTTGCTCTTACATTAGAGCTGAGGTTTCATAATCATGCTTAGCATGACAACCCAAAGAAAGGAACCGATAGCGGGACTATTTTCTTTGGAAGACATTTCTTATGTTAAACAATAATATAACATATCTCTCTGCGTACCTTTGTTTATAAAACCGTATGGCCAGATTGCCTTGTTTGTCGTAAATCTTTGCCCTCATAAAGGCTTTATAAAGTAGGAAAAACACTCCTCGGCTACTGGCCGAGGAGGTGGAAGCCGATGGTCGGTCAACAAAGTTTTGTACAATGCGGATCCGAGCATTAATGACGTAAAGTACTTGGATACATAGAGTCATTACACATAATTTGTGATTTTACTATGGATATTGATCCTTAATTCGGCCACCCGTGCCCGCATTAAGGCTCGGGGGCTACTGGGCTTCGGGGCTTATTATTTAAAAACATTAAAGGGGCACATCGATCCCCTGATCTGGTGTTGCCACCCGACCAGTGTCTCGGGGGCTACTGCATTTCCTGTTCAATGCAGAAAATTTTAAGTGCAATACAGTTGCTGAGGAGATTTTGATCCTCAGGTTGGTCGGCCGCACCCAACCTGAGTCTCGAGGACTGAGCACGCCACTTTTTGTGTCCCGAAGTATTCTACCGAGCTAGGACTTGATCCTCAGGCCGATTTTGCAAATCAACCTGAGTCTCAGCGGCTACTGGGATCAGCGGTCTTACGTCATCCTTCAGGTGCATCTCGGGTTTTAGACCGATACACACCTTGAGGGCTACTGGCTATATATCTCGACAGAGAATAAACTGCACCAGTTAAAAATATTCACAATAAATCAGCCCGCGGTCGGGGTGGTGCACCACCTTGGAAGCAGTCCGGCATAAAGCTCGGGCGCTAGTGGCTAGCTCCATAGAGGGCATTTCCGGCATTAAGCTCAGCTAAACTCCTTTAACTTTTTTGAACCAAGGTGATATGACACCTCAGATATAGTCCGGCGTTGGCGCCCGGATACGGTCCAGCGTTGGAGTTTGGATATAGTCTGGCATTGGAGCTCGGATACATTCCGGCGTTAGAGCTCGGAAGCAGTCCGGCATTGGTGCTCGACTGCAAAAAATACCTCGAATGCAGTCCGGCGTTAGAACTCGGACGCAAGAGGACACTGCCTCCCGGGAACAACTTCAAACCCGAGGTGTGGCATAAAAATAACAAGGCATTGATAAAGGCCGGAAACTTAAAGGGGCTCCTCAGATACCCGGCGTGTAAACTCGTTGAATGCATTTCGGCGATCCTCAAGATCGAAGATGAGAAGATTTGTTGAACCAGTTTTCAAGACCGATAACCAAAGATGAAGAATAGTTCGGAAGAATCGAGGAGCGTCCCTAACTTGAAGACTGGTTCAGGGGGCTACTGACGGTGTCCTGGATTAGGGGGTACTCACCACGTCATCTCCCGATCTGTTAGATTGGGTCGAGGACCCCCATGGATGTATACTCATGGGCCAGTTCGGACAGTTGCCGCATACAAGGAAGCTTCCACAAGACTTGGCGATCAAGACAAGGACTCCTCCCCACCGGCGTATTCGGCTAGGACTCTTGTTATCCTAGGCCTCTGGTGCATTATATAAACCGAGGCCAGGCTAGTCGATAAAGATATATACAACAATCATACGATAGGCTAGCTTCTAGGGTTTAGCCTCTCCGCTCTCGTGGTAGATCAACTCTTGTAATACCCATATCATCAAGAATAAATCAAGCAAGACGTAGGGTTTTACCTCCATCAAGAGGGCCCAAACCTGGGTAAAACATCATGTCCCCTTCCTCCTGTTACCATCGATCCTAGACGCACAGTTCGGGACCCCCTACCCGAGATCCGCCGATTTTGACACTGACACCTTTATTTACAAGAAAGTGAGTGGGAGCTCTATAGCATTTCTGATATTATATGTAGATGACATATTATTGATCAGAAATGATACTGAATTTCTGAATAGCATAAAAGGATACTTGAATAAGAATTTTTCAATGAAAGACCTCGGTGAAGCTGCTTATATATTGGGCGTCGAGATTTATAGAGATAGATCAAGACGCTTAATTGGACTTTCACAAAGCACATATCTTGATAAAGTTTTGAAGAAGTTCAAAATGGATCAGGCGAAGAAAGGGTTCTTACCTGTATTACAAGGTGTGAAGTTGAGTCGGACTCAATGCCTGACCACTACAGAAGATAGAGAGAAAATGAAAGGTGTTCCCTGTGCTTCAGCCATAGGCTCTATCATGTATGCAATGCTGTGTGCCAAACCTAATGTGTGCCTTGCTATCAGTTTAGCAGGGAGGTACCAAAGTAATCTAGGAGTGGATCACTAGACAACGGTCAAGAATATCCTGAAATACCTGAAAAGGACTAAGGATATGTTCTCGTATATGGAGGTGACAAAGAGCTTGTCGTAAACAGTTACGTCGATGCAAGCTTTGACACTGATCCAGATGACTCTAAGTCACAAACCGGATACATGTTATTTAAATCGTGGAGCTGTCAGTTGGTGCACTTCCAAGCAGAGCGTCGTGGCGGGATCTATGTGTGAAGCGGAATACATAGCTGCTTCGGAAGTAGCAAATGAAGGAGTCTAGATGAAGGAGTTCATATCCGATCTAGGTGTCATACCTAGTGCATCGGGTCCAATGAAAATCTTTTGTGACAATACTGGTGCAATTGCCTTGGCAAAGGAATCCAGATTTCACAAGAGAACCAAGCATATCAAGATGCGCTTCAATTCCATCCGCGATCAAGTCAAGGAGGGGGACATAGAGATTTGCAAGATACATACGGATCTGAATGTTGCAGACCCGTTGACTAAGCCTCTCTCACGAGCAAAACATGATCAGTACCAAGACTCCATGGGTGTTAGAATCATTACAATGTAATCTAGATTATCGACTCTAGTGCAAGTGGGAGACTGAAGGAAATATGCCCTAGAGGCAATAATAAAGTTGTTATTTATATTTCCTTATATCATGATATATGTTTATTATTCATGCTAGAATTGTATTAATCGGAAACTTAGTACATGTGTGAATACATAGACAAATAGAGTGTCACTAGTTTGCCTCTACTTCACTAGCTCGTTGAATCAATGATGGTTATGTTTCCTAACCATAAACATGAGTTGTCATCTGTTTAACGGGATCACATCATTAGAGAATGATGTGATTGACTTGACCCATCCGTTATCTTAGCACGATGATCGTTTAGTTGTTGCTATTGCTTTCTCTATAACTTATACATGTTCCTATGACTATGAGATCATGCAACTCCCGAATACCGGAGGAACACTTTGTGTGCTACCAAATGTCACAACGTAACTGTGTGATTATAAAGGTGCTCTATAGGTGTCTCCGATGGTGTTTGTTGAGTTGGCATAGGTCAAGATTAGGATTTGTCACTCTGATTGTCGGAGAGGTATCTCTGGGCCCTCTCGGTAATGCACATCACTATAAGCCTTGCAAGCAATGTGACTAATGAGTTACTTGCGGGATAATGCATTACAGAACGAGTAAAGAGACTTGTCGGTAACTAGATTGAACTAGGTTTTGAGATACCGATGATTGAATCTCGGGCAAGTAACATACCGATGACAAAGGGAACAACGTATATCATTATGCGGTTTAACTGATAAAGATCTTCATAGAATATGTAGGAACCAATATGAGCATCCAGGTTCCGCTATTGGTTATTGACCAAAGACGTGTCTCGGTCATTTCTACATAGTTCTCAAACCCATAGGGTCCGCACGCTTAACGTTCGATGACGATCGGTATTATGAGTTTATGTGTTTTGATGTACTGAAGATAGTTCGGAGTCCCGGATATGATCATGGACATGACGAGGAGTCTTGAAATGGTCGAGACATAAATATCGATATATTGGACGACTATATTTGGACATCTGAATGGTTCCGGATGAGATCGGGCATATACCGAAGCACCGGGAGGTTACCGGAACCCCCCGGGAGGTATATGGGCCTTATTGGGCCTTAGTGGGAGAGAAGGGAAAGGAGCAAAGGAAGGGGCGCCCCCAAGCCCAATCCGAATTGGGAAGGGGGCCGACCCCCCTTTTCCTTCCTCCTTCCTTCCCCTTCCTTCCACTCCTAGTCCAACTAGGGAAGGGGGGAATCCTACTCCCGGTGGGAGTAGGACTCCCCTTGGGGCGCGCCTAGGGGCCGGCCTCCTCCCCCTCCTCCACTCCTTTATATACGGGGGAGGTGGCACCCCATAGACACACAAGTTGATCATTGATCTTTTAGTCGTGTGTGATGCCCCCCTCCACCATAATCCACCTCGGTCATATCGTAGCAGTGCTTAGGCGATGCTCTGTTCCAGTAGCAACATCATCACCATCATCACGCCATCGTGCTGACGAAGCTCTCCCTCGAAGCTCTACTGGATCGTGAGTTCGTGGGACGTCACCGAGCCAGACGTGTGCATATCGCAGAGGTGCCGTACCTTCGGTGTTGGGATCGGTCGATCGTGAAGACGCACGACTACATCAACCGTGTTGTCATAACGCTTCTGCTTATGGTCTACGAGGGTACGTAGACAACACTATTCCCTCTCGTTGCTATGCATCACCATGATCTTGCGTGTGTGTAGGAATTTTTTTGAAATTACCATGTTCCCCAACAAGAGATTTCTTGTATTTGGTTGCGGTGTTGTTTGAGGGAGACCATCTTCATCCTACACCTCCCACGGATTGATAAGCCTTAGGTCATCCACTTGAGGGAAAATTGCTACTATCCTATAAAACTCCACGCTTGGAGGCCCAACACGAGTCTACAAGAAAAAAGTTGCGTAGTAGACATCAAGCATCTAAGCTTGGGGATGCCCCACTAGGCATCCCACCTTTGTTCTTCAACAATTATCAGTTAGTATCGGTTGAGCCTAAGTTTTTGCTTCTTCACATGATGTGTGATATTCTTAGAATGTCATTTTATTTTGTTTTTGCTTGCTGTTTTAATAAAATACTTAGATCTGAAAGTTTTTGAGTAAGAGAGAGTCCTCAAATAGCTACTTATTTACTTAACTACTCGCTTGATCTTCACTTATATCTTCTTTGGAGTAGCTTGTCATTTTCTCTAGTGCTTCACTTATATCTTTTAGAGCACGGTGTGCTTTAGTATTTTTGACGAAATTCTCTCTTGCTTCACTAAAATTAGTTTGAGAGAAAGAAATATTATGCTCATGATCTTCACTTATGTTTGTTTGAGCTTATCAAAAGCAATACATGAAAATTAGTTCCAAAATGATAGATATCCAAGAAGGATATAATAAAAACTTTCATGAAGATCATTGGACAAAATAAACTTGATTCCTTGTAATAGTTTTGAGATATGATGATGTGAGTCATGTTGATGAGTAATTATTCTTTAGTAAGAATATTGGTGTTAAAGTTTGTGATTCCCTATGCAAGCACGAGAGTCAATAGTTGTGCAATGAAATTACATCCTACTTGTGGTGCATTATTCGGTGTTAATTATGCTCAATGCTTTCTTATGAGATTATCCATTTCTTGGTTGGTTGCTTCTCAATCTTTTGCTAGCCTTCATTTTGCACTAGGTATGATCACTACTTGTGCATCCAAAATCCTTTAAACCAATTTCGCCACATGAGTCCACTATACCTACCTATATGCGGTATCCATTTGCCGTTCTTAGCAAATTTGTATGTGCCATCTCTAATTTTCAAAATAAATTTCTCTTTTGTTTGCTCGTACAGCTCATGAAACGGTAGGGGGTGGCCAATATTTTCCATGCTAGATGTGTTATTCTCACGATGAGTGTTTATTCACTTGTCATTGCACGAGAGTACGGAGGTATTAGGGATGCCCAGTCCCGAAATGAAAATGAATTTACTTTATGTTGTCAAATAATAAATTCCTTGGAAAGTGTTGGTATGGAGGGCTATAAGGTCTATAGTACGGTGGTATTGATCTTGGTCAAACTTTTAGGTGGTTGACTTGCACGAAAATAAATACACCTTATATTCTAGAACGGAGGGAGTATATCATAGGCGGTTCCCAAAAAGAAAATAAAGTTTATTCCTTTTTCCACCATACTTTCACTTTCCATGGCCCATGCCACCCTACTATAGAATTTATACCAACACTATTGCTTTGAATCATTCAAGTCCAAATGTCCATGTTACAAAAGAAAATAGTATATGATGAATATGATAGGTAGCATTCCACAACAAAAATTCCGTTTTCAATTGCTACTTTATCATGATAAGTTTTATGAGAAAGAGTTGTTGTTATGATGCTAGGAAAAGTGGTTGAAATTATCATTGATCAAACTTATGCACTTTTCTAGCATTCACACTTCATAAATTATTTCTTTTATCATTTACCTACTCGAGGACGAGTAGGAATTAAGCTTGGGGATGCTGATACGTCTCCAACGTATCTATAATTTATGAAGTATTCATGCCATGTTTACAACAATTCTATATGGTTTTGGTATGATTTGCATGGAACTAACCCGGACGGACGCTGTTTTCACATAACTATCGTGGTGTTGTTTTTTCTGCAGAAATGAAAGTTCTCCAAATGAGCTGAAACTTTTTGACGATTTTTTTGGAACAAAAGAGACCCCCGAAGCTTCGTGGGAGGGCCAGAAGAGCCACGAGGAGGGCACAACCCACCAGGGTGCGCCTGGTGGGCCTAGCTTGCCCTGGTGGGTTGTGCTCACCTCGAGGCCCATCTTAGCGTGAAACCAACGCCAAAAATCCTATAAATAGAGAAACCATCAGGGGTTAACCTAGACCAGAAGTTCTGCCACTGCAAGGCTCTATAGCCACCGAAAACCAATCTAGACCCTGTTCCGGCACCCTGCCGTAGGGGGAATCATCTCCGGCGATCATCTTCATCAACGCGGCGGCCACCACAATGAGGAGGGAGTAGTCCACCCTCGGGGCTGAGGGTTTGTACCAGTAGCTATGTGTTTAATCTCTCTCTCTCTCTCATGTTCTTGAGATGTCATGATCATGATGTATCCGGGATTTGTTAATATAGTCGGATCATATGGTGTTTTCCCCTCTCTATCTTGTTGTGATGAATTGAGTTTTTCCCTTTGAGATTTTGTTGTTATCGGATTGAATACTTTTATGGATTTGAGAAAACTTGATATATGTCTTGCAGTTGAATACTTGTGGTGACAATGGGGTATCGTATTTATTCACTTGATATATGTTTTAGCACTCAACTCGCGGATTTCCGAGGTGACATTGGGGTAATCTATGCATAGGGGTTGATGCACGTTCTTGTCTTTGTTTCTCCGGTAGAAATCTTGGGGCACTCTTTGAAGTTCTTTGTGTTGGATTGAATATTATGAATCTGAATTTGCTTTGGTGTTATTTTAGTATGAACTCTTTGTTAGATCGATCAGAAAGAATAGCTTCGTGTTATTTTAGTACGGACTCTAGGATAGATTGATCGGAAAGAATACCGTTGAGGTGGTTTCGTACCCTACAAACAATTCCGTCTTATGTTCTCCGCTAGATAAGAACTTTGGAGTGATTCTTCGTCGCAAGTTGAGGGACGGTTATATGATCCAATTATATTAGCACTGTTGAGAGACTGCACCAGCGAAAGTACGGACCCTAGGCCTCATTTTCAAGCATTGCAATACCGTTTTTGTGCCCGTTTACTATTTTCTACCTTGCTGTTTTTATTTATTCAGATTATAAAAATATATTTCTACCATCCATATTACACTTTTATCGCCATATCTTCACCGAACTAGTGCACCTATACAATTTAACATTGTATTGGGTGTGTTGGGGGCACAAGAGATTTCTTGTATTTGGTTGCAGGGTTGTTTGAGAGAGACCATCTTCATCCTACACCTCCACAGATTGATAAACCTTAGGTCATCCACTTGAGGGAAAATTGCTACTGTCCTACAAAACTCTGCGTTTGGAGGCCCAACACGACTCTACAAGAATAAAGTTGCGTAGTAGACATCACTTCTCACCGGTAACAAACCACAAGTTGGGTACTTTGAGTATTTGGCTCAAAGTGTTACATTTCTTAATAAGCATCATTGCCCAAAATTTCCTCCTAAATCTCATGAAGGTTTCCTACTCGGTTATGGCTCAAACTCTCACACTTACCGTGTCTACAGCAATTTCACTCGAAAAGTTGAAGAGTCGGTAAATGTGAAGTTTGATGAATCTAACGGCTCGCAAGTAGAGCAATTGCCAATTGATGTAGGAGACAAAGATCCTTCGGAAGCAATCCAAGATTTATCTATTGGCAAGATTCGTGCAACGAAGGTGAAGGAGAGTACTTCATCCTTTCAAGTGGAAGCCTCTACTTCACATCAAGGTGGACCACAAGTTGACTTGAAGGCATCCACAAGTGGAACACGTCAAGACAGAGGAAATGAGGAAGTACAACAAGAGGAACCACCTCGACCTCCCTCTCCACCTCCACAAGAGAGCGACAACACAAACAATAATGAAGGAGGAGAAGAATAAGAAGAAGACAATTAGGAGGATGTTCCAACCCGATCCAAACAAAAGCTCTGACGAGTTAGAGCAAGAGTCACAAGAGATCATCCCGTCAAACAAATCTTCGATGACATTCAAACCGGGATAATTACTCGCTCTAAAACTCGTTTGGCTAACTTTTGTGAACACTACTCATTCATTTCTAGTGTTGAACCTATGAAGGTTTAAGAAGCTCTTGAGGATCCGTATTGGGTGAATGCTATGCACGAAGAGCTACACAATTTAGGGATGAATCAAGTGTGGACATTGGTTGAAAAGCCCGATGACAATCACAATGTCATTGGAACCAAATGGGTGTTTCAGAATAAGTAAGATGAAGACGGACATGTTGTACGCAACAAGGCCCGTCTCGTCGCTCAATGTTACACTCAAGTCGAAGATATGGACTATGGTGAGACATATTCCCCCGTTGCTAGACTTGAGTCCATACGCATCTTACACTACAAAAAAATACACGTCCGTGATGATACGTGTTTGTCACAGTCGGTCATGTTTTCTATCATGCATGTACATCCATGACGATTTTATGAAAGAATCAAGATAGTCATACCTGTGCTGTCATACAAGTGTTCCATGAAATTACCAAAATTATCATCACGGAAGTGTTCACTTCCATGACGATAAATCACGCGTCGTAGAATTGCTTTCATCAAGGGTAACTGACACGTGGCATCCACCGTAACGGGTCGCCGTTAAGCTATTGAGTTCTAGTTTGGATATGATAACCCGTTAACAGACTGGACCAATGGGGATTTTCCACATGTAAAATTTCATTCGCCAGAGGGTCCACGTGTCGGCTCAGCATTGGGACATATGTCATCCACTCATAGTACGAGAGGCGCCTATGATGCGTCAACATGTGGCAAGGCTTAACAGTGGCCCATTCCGGTGAAAAAGGCCAGCCCAGTAAAAATTAGTAGGCTGGCCCATATAAGGCCTACTTGTGTCAGGTCCATTTAAGCCCACGGCTCATACGTGATGTGCCAATTCGGCCCGTCAACGGCCCGTTAACGATTTGACACCATTGCAGCCCATCGTCAGTTCGAGCCCGTTAACAACCCGCTATATATTTGGGCTCAATATCGGCCTGATGTGGTTTCGACCTGTTAACGGCCCATTCAAGGGATGGGCCGATTTTTAGGATGTATGTCTTTTGGCCTTTTAGTGACCCATTTAAGTGTTGGGC
This sequence comes from Triticum urartu, assembly GCF_003073215.2. Lineage (NCBI taxonomy): Eukaryota > Viridiplantae > Streptophyta > Magnoliopsida > Poales > Poaceae > Triticum > Triticum urartu. Next base: position 74,264,546 of record NC_053022.1, on the reverse strand, counting down.
CAATTTCCGGCCCAGTGTGCCTTTCAGTCTGTTGATGGCCCATAAATGAGTTGGGCAATTTGTAGTTGGACCTGAGTTTTGGCCTTTTAACGACCCATGCTCTTCATGGTCCAATACCAACCCGGTTTCTCTTTCGGCCTGGTAAAGGCCCACAACACAGTTGGGCCATATATAATACGACCTGACTTTCAGCCTCTTAGCGGCCCATGCTCTTCATGGTCCAGTACGAGCCTGCTGTCTCTCTCGGCCTGCTAAAGGCCCACAGTATAGTTGGGCCATATGTAGCCCGACCTTAGTATTAGCCTGTTAACGGCCCGTGAAATCAAATGGGTCCACCTGTTACCCGCTTTGATGTCAGGCTGTTAATGATCCAGGAGGTAACAGGGTCGCACATTAACTTTCGGCCTGGTAACGGCCCATTAACTTAATGGGCCAATTAGATAATTTGAGCCCATTACGACAAGCAATTATGCACATGACCAAAACTGATCAATTAAAGGCCTATGAGAATTTTGGCCCCTGCGAGCCCATTAGGGAAGCCCATTAAGGGTAGTGGGCTACTTCCTTCATATAGGCCCACGACTGTTCATGCAAACTAATAATTTCACTGGTTTTTAGCTTCCTAGCAACCATTTTGTTAGAGAATAGGTAATCTCAACCTCTTTCCCTTCTTGTATCCTTTCAAATTCTTGTAACTCTATCTTGTACACCAAGGCATCTCCTACCCCATATCAATATATACAGACGCGACTCCCCTCGATGGGAGTAGGAACGCTCGCAATTCCTACATGGTCATCAGAGCCCCTCTTCCATACATCTAGCCACAAACCAAAAAAAACCTAGAACACATTCGCGATCGCCGTCATGGCTTCCTCAGCTGGCGTCACCCTCAACCTCGGTTCGCCTCCGTAAAAAAAATTGCGAGAGGGAACTTCATCCTCTGGAAGACGCATGTTCTCCCAGCCATGCAAGGGGCGCAGGTTACTGGGCTCCTGGACAACTCCGACGCCGCTCCGCCCAAGACAGTGGAGGTCACAAAGGTGGACAAAACCATGACCCAAGAGCCGAATCCTCTGTATGGACCTTGGGTCACCAAAGACCAACATGTCCTTTCATATCTACTCAACTCCATGTCTCCTGAGATCCTTGCGCAGGTCGTTGGGAGGGACTCCACCTTCGAGCTCTGGACAACAATCAACAACCTCTTCGCCTCACAATCGCAGTCTCGGATTACCAATCTGAGAATTGCGATCACCAAGCCAAGAAAGGCACCATGTCTAGTTCGGCATACATGGTGAAGATGAAGAGTCTCGGGGATGAACTAGCTGCTGCTGGCCGCCCCGTCTCTGATTCAGAGATGGTGGACTACATCCTTGCAGGTCTGGACCGCGACTACGACTCCGTGGTGGCGGCGATCGGCGCTGTCAAGAATAGCATCACCGCTGATGACCTATTTGCTCAGATCTCTGCCTTTAATCAAAGGATGGAGATGTTGGGAGACTCATCTTCAGGCGGGTTTTATACATCTGCTAACGCGGTCTACAAAGGCCGTGGCCAGTCCCGCGGCATATCCTATCACGGGCGAGGAGGAAGGGGGCACAGCCGTAATGGTGACCGCGGTGACCTCCAACCCTCTCCCTCTAATGGGGGCGGCAGTTTTAGAGGACGCCCTCGATAGCAACATCAACAGCAGGTGCGTGAGCAACAACATGACTTCCCAGAGTGTCAGATATGTTTCAAGGATCATCCAGGGGGTGCACGTGTCTGCTGGTGGCGCTATGAACAGAATGATCAAGAAGAAAAGGAGGCGCATGTAGTCTCCTATGGCGTGGACACAAATTGGTACGCCGACAGTGCAGCAACAAACCACATCACAGGTGAACTTGACAAGTTGATGATGCGAGAGAAGTATAATGGAGGTGATCAAATTCGCACGACAAGCGGTTCTAGTATGAATATTACACATATTGGTAGTTCAATCGTTAAAAACCCCATGAAAATTTTGCACTTGAAAGATGTCTTGCATGTTCCAGAAACTTCCAAAAATCTTGTTTCCGTCCATCGTTTCACTCTTGATAACAATGTTCTCATATAATTATATCCTTATTTTTTCTTGGTTAAGGACTTGGCAACAAGGAGAATCATTCTTAGAGGATGGTGCGTGGTAGGTCTCTACCCACTCATATCATCATCATCTTCATGGTCAGATAAACAAGCAAATATTGTCACCAAGCCTTCATCATCAAGGTGGCACAGTCGTTTGGGTCATCCATCTTCAGTCATAGTTAAATATTCTTAGCAAAAATAAACTCTCTTATGAGTCTAGCGTTGAGTCAGTTTGTGATTTGTGTCAACAAGCTAAAAGTCATCAACTGCCTTACCCTATTTCTATCAGTGTATCTACTTCTCCACTACAACTCATATTCTCAGATGTATGGGGACCAGCCCCTACTTCGGTTGGTAGATTTTCCTACTATGTAAGCTTCATTGATGATTATAGTAAATTTACTTGTTGAAAAAAAGATCTTAGGCACCCCAGGCTTTATACTTTATGCTTCCGGCTCGTATGTTGTGTGGAATTGTGAGCGGATAACAATTTCACACAGGAAACAGCTATGACCATGATTACGCCAAGCTATTTAGGTGAGACTATAGAATACTCAAGCTTGGCATCTCACATCATGTCTCTTATCCTCTGATACGTCTCCAATGTATCTATAATTTTTGATTGTTCCATGCTATTATATTATCTGTTTTGGATGTTTAATGGGCTTTAATATGCTCTTTTATATTATTTTTGGGACTAACCTATAAACCGAAGGCCCAATGCCAGTTTCTGTTTTTTTGGCCTATTTTAGTGTTTCATAGAAAAGGAATATCAAACGGAATCCAAATGGAACGAATCCTTCACGAGGATCTTTCTTGGAAAAAATGCAAACCAGGAGACTTGGAGTGGAAGTCTGGAAGTCCACGAGGCGGCCACGAGATAGGAGGGCGCGCCCAGGGGGGTAGGTGCTACCTCTTGAGCACCGCGTTGGTTTTCCCCGAAGAGGAAGGGATGATGCAGCAAAGTAGCGTAAGTATTTCCCTCAGTTTTTGAGAACCAAGGTATCGATCCAGTAGGAGGCTACGCGCCAGTCCCTTGTACCTGCACAAAACAAAGAAATCCTCGCAACCAACGCGATAAGGGGTTGTTAATCCCTACACGGCCACTTATGAGAGTGAGATCTGATAGATATGATAAGATAATATTTTTGGTATTTTTGTGATAAAGATGCAAAGTAAAATAAAAGCAAAGTAAAAGCAAAGGAAATAACTAAGTATTGGGAGATTAATATGATGAAGATAGACCCCGGGGCCATAGGTTTCACTAGTGGCTTCTCTCGAGAGCATAAGTATTCTACGGTGGGTGAACAAATTACTGTTGAGCAATTGATAGAATTGAGCATAGTTATGAGAATATCTAGATATGATCATGTATATAGGCATCACGTCCAAGACAAGTAGACTGACTCCTGCCTGCATCTACTACTATTACTCCACTCATCGACCGCTATCCAGCATGCATCTAGAGTATTAAGTTAATGAAAACAGAGTAACGCCTTAAGAAAGATGACATGATGTAGAGGGATAAACTCATGCAATATGATGAAAACCCCATCTTGTTATCCTCTATGGCAACAATACAATACGTGCCTTGCTGCCCCTACTGTCACTGGGAAAGGACACCACAAGATTGAACCCAAAGCTAAGCACTTCTCCCATTGCAAGAAAGATCAATCTAGTAGGCCAAACCAAACTGATAATTCGAAGAGACTTGCAAAGATAAACAATCATACATAAAAGAATTCAGAGAAGATTCAAATATTGTTCATAGATATACTTGATCATAAAACCACAATTCGTCGGTCTCAACAAACACACCGCAAAAAGAAGATTACATTGAATAGTTCTCCACAAGAGAGGGGGAGAACATTGTATTGAGATCCAAAAAGAGAGAAGAAGCCATCTAGCTACTAACTATGGACCCGTAGGTCTGAGGTGAACTACTCACACTTCATCGGAGGGGCTATGGTGTTGATGTAGAAGCCCTCCATGATCGATGCCCCCTCCGACGGAGCTCCGGAACAGGCCTGTAACATCCCAAAATTCTAAATTTTGGAATGTTATAATAAATAGATAGATTTGATTGATTGTCTGAAAGTGAGTGAATTTGAAACTTTTTGAAAGTTAAATGAGAGGGAATAAAAGGACTTTCCCAAACTTTCATATTTGCTTTCTGATCTCCATGAATTCAAATTCTTTTCAAATACAAAACCCTTGAGCGAAGATGATATGACTTCTTCCATTTAAATTAAATGAAAGGGTATTTGAAAACAATTGAATTTCATTTGGAAATATTTCAATTCATAAACTTCATGCAGCTCAATGATTTTCATGAGAGAAGATAAAAGGACTTCTTCAAATTATATGAAATATGAGTTGGGAGTTTCAAAGAATTAAATTCAAAGTTCTTTTGAATTTGTCTTCAATTTGGAGTTATTTGAGTTTTATTCAAATTATTTTTCTCCAAAAATAAAATATATGGAAATTAGGGTAACATGATTCCCTACAATAGAAAATTGGAGAAAAAATTAATTTTAAATCATTTTGGTTTTTTTAAAATGATTTTTTGTTGGGTTTTAATAGACCAGTAGCACTCTTTGAATTATCTGATTTTGTGTGTATTTTATTTAATGCTAGAAAAATGTCCATGATGTTGGAAATCTTTTTCTGAAAATTTTGATATATTATATGCCTATATAATATTTTTAGTTATTTCATTTTTTTAATTATCTGAAAAATGTTTATTAAAAAAAACTCTTCGGACTGACTGGGCCGAAGCCCAGCCGGCCCAGCGCCACGCCGGCCCACCCCGGGTCGTCCCCGATCTCCAGCGGGAGACCGAGTCCCGCACGCCATCGCCGGCGCCGTACGCCGCCAGGACACCGCCGCCGTTGCCCCTCCTCCACGCCACCTCCTCCCCTTTCCCTTAAATAACGAGGCCCCGGGCCCCGTTCCTCTCCTTCTCGCCGCTCGCGTCACCTCGCTCCTCGCCGACGCTCGCCGCCGCGGGAAGCCGCCGGAGATCCGCCGCCGGTTTTCCGACGGAAAACCGCCCCGAACCGGTACAAACCGACTCGATTTTCTTTTTAGGTTTTTTTTCTTTAGACTCGGTTTTCGTTTAAAAAAACCGGTTTAGGTTTTTTAGTTAGATCTATTTAGAGAACGTTCTCTGTTTAGAACTAGTTAGTGAACACTCGTTATTTAGTGTTTTCTTTTTTCTGTTAATTTCGGCCAGGGACCTATCCATGAAGATTTTATTTACAGATTAGTCCCTGATTTTCAAATGACTATAACTTTTTACTCGTTAGTCCAAATCCAACGAAACCAACGCCCACGTCTTCGTTATGATCTCCTCTATCCAGTAATCCAACTCAAACATGTTTTTGAAAAGTTTAAAATTTGAATTAGATCAGATTTGAATTCAAACTTTGTTTGATCATAACTTGAGTTTCGTAGCTCCGTTTGAGTTGATTCTTTTTGCAAATCGAAGCTCTTGACCTAAACTTTCTGATAAGGCCAAATTCACTTAATTTTGGTACTGTTAGAAATTGTTTTATGTTGCAAGAGTTATTTGCTTGGTTTTGACGTTTTTCGAATTGTTTTCTTTGTTCTCTCCAATCTTTGAGTGATTGCTTATGTGTGGTTACTATTGCTTGCTTATGATAGATTGACCGGAGTGAGACGAGTAGATCTATCAAGAAGAGTGCGAATCGTCTTCATCAACATTGCAGGCAAGTTCACACTTTGATCATATCCCCTTCCATACCCAGTTTTTTTGCATTAGATCAATCTTCACACATTGCATGATTAGGATCTAATTAAACTGTGGGATGGGAAGTAGATGAGGTAGTACCTATTACCTATTTATTATCAAACCTTTGGGAGTTACTTCTACGTTTGCTTATTATGCCATGCTATGCTAGTAGACGTGGATTGGGTTTTGAGAGTATCCATGATAGATGTGAGATTGTTAATTAATGGTTTACTTAAGGTGGCAACTTAAACACACATCTGGGTGGATTGAGTCACCTGGTTATTCTAGGATTGCCTGTCTAGGCACCTGGGTAATCCAGGACTTGCCTGTTTTCTTTTGGACCGCCACCCAGGCTCAAAGGGATCATGAGATTTTTCAAACTAGAAACTTTCGTGTGCAGCCACAAGCCATTATGGGCTCTGGCATAGTTGATTAAGTCGTGCAAACTCTTATAGGGTAGACTAGTAGATGTAGGGGAAAGTAGGTGTACCGGTCTATCCATCATAAGGTGCTAGCGCTTCTGAAAGACTGTGTCTCGGTCATCCGTTTCTCAAACACCATGTAGTGCGAGAAATCCAGCGGAGGCGATCGAGTCTCGTGGGGAAAAGTGCGCAAACCTCTGCAGAGTGTATAAACTAATCATGATTAGCCGTGTCCCCAGTTATGGACATCTTGAGTATCTAGTTCTTGGATTATCCTGTTGATCTCATCACATTACTTTAAATGAATATTGTTGGGTTTAATGATGTTACTTAATTGGGATTGAGAATGCTGTCAACCATTCTCAATGTTCAACAACCACCATGATAGTTAAATAAAATTTATTCCTTTGCAGTAAGGAAAAATTGGCTTTACGCAAAAACCTTATAACCATAGAGCTTTTCCACCAGCCAAATATGCATGTAGTGATAGTCTTTATTCATCATTCTCTATGGTGTGAATTTGCCAGTACATTCAATGTACTGACCCTCTGTGGCTGCAACGTCTCATGTTGCAGGATTATCTTACGACGAGTAAGTGATACGTTAGGGTTACGATTTCTACACTCAACTTTGCCGTTGGTGTTGATGGGAATCCACAACCTTGTTACTTCCGCTATTTTGGATTTGAGGTAATAGTATTTACATTACTTTTACATGTGATTTACCTCTGTTATAAATCCTCGAGTACTGTGTGTGTCAGCATACCGATCCAGGGATGACACTTAAGCACAGAGACTTGACCCATTCGGGTCGGGTCGCTACAAGGCCCCAAGATGGGATCTCATGGATACATAAAGTTACGGTGGTGGAATTAGGGTTTTGGCTCCGTATCTGATCGTTTGGGGGTACGTAGGTATATATAGGAGGAAGGAGTACGTCGGTGGAGCAACAGGGGGCCCACGAGGGTGGAGGGCGCGCCTGGGGGGGGGGGGTAGGCGCGCCCCCTACCTCGTGGCCTCCTCTTTTGTGTCTTGACGTAGGGTCCAAGTCTCCTGGGTCTTGTTCGTTGAGAAAATCACGTTCCCGAAGGTTTCATTCCGTTTGGACTCCATTTGATATTCCTTTTCTTCGAAACCCTAAAACAGGCAAAAATAGCAATTCTGGGCTGGGCCTCCGGTTAATAGGTTAGTCCCAAAATAATATAAAAGTGGATAATAAAGCCCAATAATGTCGAAAACAGTAGATAATATAGCATGTAGCAATCAAAAATTATAGATACGTTGGAGACGTATCAAGCATCCCCAAGCTTAATTCCTGCTCGTCCTCGAGTAGGTAAATGATAAAAACAGAATTTTTGATGCGGAGTGCTACTTGGCATAATTTTAATGTAATTCTTCTTAATTGTGGTATGAATATTCAGATCCGAAAGATTCAAGACAAAAGTTCATATTGACATAAAAATAATAAAACTTCAAGCATACTAACTAAGCAATTATGTCTTCTTTAAATAACATGGCCAAAGAAAGTTCATCCCTACAAAATCATATAGTTTAGTCATGCTCCATTTTCGTCACACAAGAATGCTCTCATCATGCACAACCCCGATGACAAGCCAAGCAATTGTTTCATACTTTAGTAATCTCAAACCTATAAACTTTCATGCAATATATGAGCGCGAGCCATGGACATATCACTATGGGTGGTATAGAATATAATGAGGGGGTTATGTGGAGAAGACAAAAAGGAGAAAGTCCCACATCAACGAGGCTAATCAATGGGCTATGGAGATGCCCACCGATTGATGTTAATGCAAGGAGTAGGGATTGCCATGCAACGGATGCACTAGAGCTATAAATGTATGAAAGCTCAACAAAAGAAACTAAGCGGGTGTGCAACCAACTTGCTTGCTCACGAAGACCTAAGGCACTTGAGGAGGCCCATTGTTGGAATACACAAGCCAAGTTCTATAATGAAAATTCCCACTAGTATATGAAAGTGACAAAACAAGAGACTCTCTATCATGAAGATTATGGTGCTACTTTGAAGCACAAGTGTGGCAAAGGATAGTAACATTGTCCCTTCTCTCTTTTTCTCTCATTTTTTGGGCCTTCTCTTTTTTATGGCCTTTCTCTTTCTTTTTTGGGCCTTCTCTTTTTTATGGCCTTTCTCTTTCTTTTTTCTTTTTTTTTAATTCCTCACTTGGGACAATGCTCTAGAAAATGATGATCATCACACTTCTATTTATTTGCAACTCAATGATTACAACTCGATACTAGGACAAAAGATGACTCTATATGAATGCCTCCGGCGGTGTACCGGGATATGCAATGGACCAAGAGTGACATGTATGAAAGAATTATGAATGGTGGCTTTGCCACAAATACTATGTCAAGTACATGATCATGCTAAGCAATATGACAATAATGAATGTGTCATGATAAACGGAATGGTGGAAAGTTGCATGGCAATATATCTCGGAATGGCTATGGAAATGCCATAATAGGTAGGTGTGGTGGCTGTTTTGAGGAAGATATAAGGAGGTTTATGTGTGAAAGAGCGTATCATATCACGGGGTTTGGATGCACCGGCGAAGTTCGCGCCAACCCTCAATGTGAGAAAGGGCAATGCATGGTACCGAAGAGGCTAGCAAGGATGGAAGGGTGAGAGTGCATATAATCCATGGACTCAACATTAGTGATAAAGAACTCACATACTTATTGCAAAAATCTACAAGTCATCAGAAACCTCGGCACTACGCGCATGCTCCTAGGGAGATAGATTGGTAGGAAAAGACCATCGCTCGTCCCCGACCGCCACTCATAAGGAGGACAATCAATTAACACCTCATGTTTCAAATTTGTTACATAACGTTTACCATACGTGCATGCTACGGGACTTGCAAACTTCAACACAAGCATTTCTCAATTTCATAACTACTCAACTAGCACGACTTTGATATTATTACCTCCATATCTCAAAACAATCATCAAGCATCAAACTTCTCTTAGTATTCAAAACACTCATAAGAAAATTTTACTAATCTTGAATACTTAGAATATTAGGATTTTAAGAAAATTATCATGCTATTTAAGACTCTCAAAATAATCTAAGTGAAGCATGAGAGATCAATAGTTTCTACAAAACAAATCCACCACCGTGCTCTAGAAGATATAAGTGAAGTACTAGAGCAAATCTATATAACTCAAAAGATATAAGCGAAGCACATAGAGTATTCTAACAAATTCCAAATCATGTATGGCTCTCTCAAAGGTGTGTACAGCAAGGATGATTGTGTTAAACCAAAATGTAAAGACTCAAATCATACAAGACGCTCCAAGAAAAACACATATCATGTGGCGAATAAAAATATAGCTCCAAGTAAAGTTACCGATAGAAGTAGATGAAAGAGGGGATGCCTTCCAGGGGATACCCAAGCTTTGGCTTTCAGGTGTCCTTAGATTATCTTGGGGGTGCCGTGGGCATCCCCAAGCTTAGGCTCTTGCCACTCCTTGTTCCATAATCCATCAAATCTTTACCCAAAACTTGAAAACTTCACAACACAAAACTCAAAGTAGAAAATCTCGTGAGCTCCGTTAGCGAAAGAAAACAAAAGACCACTTCAAGGTACTGTAATGAACTCATTCTTTATTTATATTGGTGTTAAACCTACTGTATTCCAACTTCTATATGGTTTATAAACTATTTTACTAGCCATAAATTCATCAAAATAAGCAAACAACACACGAAAAACAGAATCCGTCAAAAACAGAACAGTCTGTAGTAATCTGTAGCTAGAGCAAGATCTGGAACCCCAAAAATTCTAAAATAAATTGCTGGACGTGAGGAATTTATCTATTAATCATCTTCAAAAATAATTAACTAAATATCACTTTCCAAATAAAAATTGCAGCAGTTCTCGTGAGCGCTAAAGTTTCCGTTTTTTACAGCAAGTGTAACAAGACTTTCCCCAAGTCTTCCCAACGGTTCTACTTGGCACAAACACTAATTAAACACAAAAACACAACCAAAACAGAGGCTAGATAATTTATTTATTAATAAACACGAGAAAAAATCAAGGAATAAAAATAAAATTGGGTTGCCTCTCAATAAGCGCTATCGTTTAACGCCCCTAGCTAGGCATAACAAGCAAGGATAGATCTAGGTATTGCCATCTTTGGTAGGCAATCCATAAGTGGCTCTCATAATAGATTCATAAGGTAATTTAATTTTATTTCTAGGGAAGTGTTCAATGCCTTTCCTTAATGGAAATTGGAATCTAATATTTCCTTCCTTCATATCAATAATTGCACCAATCGTTCTAAGGAAAGGTCTACCAAGAATAATAGGACATGAAGGATTGCAATCTATGTCAAGAACAATAAAATCTACGGGAACATAATTCCTATTTGCAACAATAAGAACATCATTAATTCTTCCCATAGGTTCCTTAATAGTGGAATCGGCAAGGTGCAAGTTTAGAGAGCAATCATCAAAATCACGGAAACCTAACAAATCACACAAAGTCTTTGGAATCGTGGAAACACTAGCACCCAAATCACATAAAGCATAGCATTCATGATCTTCAATTTTAATTTTAATAGTTGGTTCCCACTCATCATAGAGTTTTCTAGGGATAGAAACTTCCAATTCAAGTTTTTTCCTCATAAGATTGCATCAAGGCATCAACAATATGTTTAGTAAACGCTTTATTTTGACTATAAGCGTGAGGAGAATTTAGCACGGATTGTAACAAGGAAATACAATTAATCAAAGAGCAATTTTCTCCTAAAGTGATTTCCATAAAAGTGCCTCCCGCGGCCGAACCTAAAAGATTTCTAGAAGCAAAATTCAATTCGGCATAAATTTTTTGTATAATCATCCACAAATTTAAACCATGAGTAGGGCAATTACATATCATTAGTTTCATTCTCTCCCAAGCTTGTGCAACATGTTCATGATCAAGTTGCTTAAAATTCATAATATCATTTCTAAGAGAGATGATCTTAGCGGGAGGAAAATACTTAGAGATAAAAGCATCTTTGCACTTGTTCCATGAATCAATACTATTTTTAGGCAAAGACGAAAACCAAGCTTTAGCACGATCTCTAAGC